>NC_142868.1:2176250-2342500 GCF_051225735.1 Oryctolagus cuniculus | reverse complement strand
GTGTGTACACCCTGTGTATATGCGTGTGTGCACTTGTGTGTATAACCCTGTGTGTGTACAGTTGTGTGTATACCTTGTGTGTGTACATGTTTACACCCTTGTGCGTGTATGGGTGTGTACACGTGTGTGTACACTCCGATGCGTCAGAAAACCCCTCAGTTTCCGGAGGCCACCGGAAGCACTGGGGCAGGGCTGCTCAAGGCGGGGATGACGCCGACTCCAGGACGCCAGCTCAAGGCCGCGTCAAAGCGACTGTCAGACCCTTGGCGTCTGCACCTGTGCCTTGCCCTGCCCCGCGGACCCAAGGTCCCCATCCACGCCCAGGGAAGCTGCAGCCCAGGGGCGGGACACCGCCAGGCGGACCCAGGACCCATGCGGGAGCCTCAGTTTCTCGCTGTGACAGCAGGAGGGCCGTGGGCCAAGGCCGGCAGCAGGGGGCGCCCGGGATGCGCACAGCCACGGTGCTGCCGCGGGGCGGGCGGAGCAGGCCTGGAGCTGGGGGGGCAGCGTTGGGTACCGGGCCCCTCGGGGAGGGGCTGCTCCTAGGGGTCCCCTGGGGCGGCTCCAGGCCTGGCCCCGCGACCCGGTCTGGGTCCCCGCCAAGAAGGGCATGCTGGAGAGAGGAAGCCCCGGCTCCCAGGCCTGCTGCGGGGCGGGGCGGGGGCACCCGTCCTGGGCACGCAGTCCGCGGCCGCCCGTTCACGCCTCCGGCTTTCGTAAGCGCCTGCTACTCGCCCCGGCCGCCGGCCAGGCCCCGCGCCCTGCGGGGTTTCTGCGCCCCTGCCCGGGGGCGGCCCTGGCTTTGTCTGGGGCTGCCCCCGGCTGGGCCGCCGGAGTGACCAATTAGTGCGCGCCGCTTCTGTGGCGCCCCGGTCCCCTGTTTGGGCTGTCAGCAGCAATTTGGGCAGGAATGTTGTTGGGGCTGACCTGTTTTTTCAAGCCGGTAACCTATATTGTGTATCATGGCGGGCGCGGGCGCGCGGCCAGCGCCCCTCGGCACCGCCGCCCCGGCGGAACCTCGCGTCCGGAACCAGGAAAATGGACTGGGGATCGGCCCGGGGCGGGCTGCGGCTCACGCCGTCGGGTGCGGGGCCGAGGCGGGGCCGGCGGCGGCGGCGCGGGGTGCGGAGAACGGCCGATTGTTGGCGCGTCTAATTGGGCTGGGGCACCCGCTTGGAGACGGCGGCCGCGTTCCGTTCATTTTGTCAATTAAATCTTGACGATTCACAGCTGACAGAACTCAAGAATCTGTCAACAGCGCTTCGGACGTGCGCGGCGAGAACGCGCACGGAGCGGGGCTCAGCCCGGGCGGGGGGCGCGTTCTCGGGGCTCCTCCGAGGCGGGCCCCCCGCGCGCCCCGCTGGACTCAGCCCCATCCCGGTCCTCGCGGGGTCGGGACGGGGCTCGGCGGAGGGCACCCTGCGGGCGTGGGAAGCCGTGACCTCCGCGGGACCCGCCCCTCTGAACCCCAGTGTCCCCGCGTCCGCTCGTGGGCGGGGGGGGGCGGCGCCCGTGCAGCGCGTGCGTGGCTCCGCCCCCTGAAGAAGCCGCAGACCAGAGGGTTTTGGCGCAGCCACACAGCTGTTCCCCGTCTCGTCTGGAAGCTGATTCTAGAAAGTTCTGGGTACCCTGGCTCTCTGGAGCTCACACCTGGCTTCTCAGAGCTTGGTCCCTGGACCCAGGAGTGCGTTCAGATGCAGAGGGTCAGGCCGGGACACCGCCTCTGCGCACGGTCCCGGCTGCACCCCCTCCAGACGCCCAGGGCCGGCAGGTGCTGGGCGATGACCCCTGTCAGGCTCTGATCACGAGGGAATCGCCCCTGCAGTGCCTGGTTGGGTCTGCAGCCCCAGCCCCCGGCCCGCCCTCAGCCGCCTGGTGTGCCTGGTGTGCCGGCCAACAGGCTGCAGGCAGGCAGAACCAGTCAGGAGCCACAGGTGAGGCCACGCTGCCAGTGCTGCCCAGGGACTCAGCTGTCAGGGGAGCCAGTCCTCCTTGGTACCGCACTCAGCACTGTCCCCGGTGCTACACTCAGTACCACCCTCAGTGCTACACTCAGTACCATCCGTGGTACTACCCTCAGTACTACACCCAGTGCTACACTCAGTACTACACCCAGTGCACCCTCGGTGCCACTCTCCTGGGTCCCTGCAGCCGCCCAACCTGAACGATGCCTCACTGGCTCCTGGTGCTGACCCTGTCGTCCCCAGCACCAGCACCCACCATGTGGGACCCTGGCCCGATCTGTGGGCTTCAGCCTCCTTCTGTATTGATTTCCCCTCCTTGCTGTCTGCTGCTGTCTCCTGAGGACGCTTCATGGGGAGTGAACTCCCCCGGGGCCTCAGCCAGAGACTGCGGTTCCTGTGGTCTCTCATGCCTGGGGATCAGTGTGGTCCCTGTGCCTGGGGTTGGGGACCAGGGTCCCCGTGCCTGGGGGTCAGGACCGGGGTCCCCGTGCCTGGGGGCCAGGTATGGGGGTCCCTGGGGCCTGGGGTCGATGTGGTCCCTGGTGCCTGGGGGGGTCTGAGTGTCCCTGGGGTCAGGGGCGGGGGTCCCTGTGCCTGGGAGTCAGTGTGGTCTCTCATGCCTGGGGATCAGTGTGGTCCCTGTGCCTGGGGTTGGGGACCGGGGTCCCCGTGCCTGGGGGTCAGGGCCAGGGGACCCTGGGGCCTGGGGGTCAGTGGGGTGGCTCCAGCACCCTCAGTGGTCCCACTCCCCAGCATGGGGCCCAGTGAGCCAGAACGCTTGGTGGGCATGGAGGGCTTCCTGGAGGGCCTGCTGAACCCCAGAGCTCAGCCCCGGGGCGAGGCGAGGACCCCGGGGCCTGGCTGAGCGCTGCCGGACCCCTGGCACCACAGGTCCTGCCCAAGCGGGGCACAGAGCTGCTCTGAGTCCCGGGAGTGGACGGGGCATGGGGGGCTGGGCAGCGCCCCAGAGAGGAGACTTCCCTGGAGCACTTGGGCTTGACCCGGGGGTGGGGGCAGGCCGCTGTGGCCACAGCACTCAGCTGATCCATTAGCGAGCACCTCCACCAGCCGGGCAATTAGCGCCCGCGCCTTCGACCCGACGCCTAATCGCACTAATTGATAGGGCAGCCGAGGCCGGCTTCGCGCCTGGGAGCCCAGCCTCCCCCGCCCCCGGGGTCTCCGCAGCACCTCCTCCCAGAGGCCACGGGCGGGACACTGCCCAGCCCCAGCCAGGAGCTGACCCCGGAGCCCCTCGCAGCTCCCAACACCGGGTCCTCCCCTTGGGTACCTGCAGGGTGGGCAAGGCTTGGAGTCCACAGGGCAGGGGGCGGGGCTAAGTGACCACTCCCATCCAGGCCACTGTGACCCAGCAGTGCGCTGGGCGCCTGGGTCAGATGACCACGGGGTGCACGCAGCTCCAGCCGGGCCTCCGAGGGGCTCGGAAGAGCCTCCTGTGTCACGGTGCTGGTGGGGACAGTGGTGAGGATGATGAGGGTGACATGAGGGTGGTGGGCTCAATGGGTCAAATGGCCCCGTTGAGCAGGGACAGTGGGAGCAGCAGGGACTCGGCGAGGCCAGCAAGGGTGGGGTCACAGTGGGGCCCAGTGGCTGCTCTGCCAGGATGGGTGTAGACCCAGTGCACACCCCCACCGTGTGACCTGGGTCTGTCTGGGCTCCCGCGTGCCCAGCCACAGCCTGGCACAACTGTGGTCCCCACTCCCTGGGCCGTGTGAGGCTGGGGTGAGCACTGCTGTTAGCCCCGAGACCCGGACACCCCAGGGATGCCCCAGAGACTCCCCAGGGACTCCCCAGGGACTCCCCAGGGACGCCTCAGAGTCCAGCTTTTAGCTTCAGAGACCCCCACCAAGAAAGTAAACCGTTAACACAGAAATGGCTGGAGCTCTTTACGGCACACCTATCAGCCTTGGGGCTGTAGCCACAGTATATAAAGAGCTCTGACTAGTCAACAACAAATACAAAAGAAATGAAGAATTCATACAGCCATGTGTCCATCCGGGCTGTACAAACGGCAGAGAAAGACAGCTTCGTCAGTCAGCAGGGAGACACGAACCAGAGCCCAGCAGGCGGCACAGCAAGCGCGCTGAGACGGCTGCGATCAGAGAGGGCCACGGCCGCGCGGTGTGGGGGGACACGCTGAGCCCGGGCTGCGGCCCCCCGACACGTCCTGTGTGCCCAGGACACGCACAGAGCTCGCCCCCCTGCTCGGCCCCGGCCCCCTGTCCCCAACAGCCAGGAGGCAGAAGCCGCCAGGCGCCCGTCAGCCGTGAGCGCAGTGGAGGCTGAGCAACAGCAGGGAGCCGGGACGGCCGCACCCCAAGGCAGGCAGCCGCAAAACCCGTGTCTGGACACGCAGCAGCTCGTCCGCCCGCGGCCGGCAGGCAGAGCAGGGATTTCTGCCTGGGGCCGTGGCAATGTCCACCAGCCCTGAGCTGCTCAAACCTCGGACCGGGTGGAAGCCGAGGCCCGCGACCAAGCCCGATGAGACAGCGCCCACACAGCAATCCCAGACCACAGCCCAGGGCCCACACCCCCACTGCCGGCCCCGGGCTCCGCCCAGCTCCAGCCTCCCGCCAGGGCGGACCCAGGGGGCAGCTGGGTTCCTGCCACCCATGCCGGGGGACCTGGGCGGAGCTCCCGGATGCGGGCTTGGCCGGGGTCAGCCCCAGACACCGCAGGTGTTGGGAGGGTGAACAAGCAGATGGAAGCTCACTCGCTAACTCGCTCGCTCCCCTGCCTCTCAGATAAAGAAGAGGGATACAATTTGCCAAAGGTTCTAGGTTCTACAAAGCCAAGCAGGCCCTCAGGAAGTGTGGGGTGGACCGGAAGCAGGGCGGGGGCGTGACTCTGGGCCGCTGTGTGCTCCCCCACCCGTCCTGGGCTGGCTAGTCACGGCCACAGGATGGGGTGGGGGGCAGTGCCCCTCCCCCCAAGTGGCCCCTCCCCCACACAGATCCGGGGAGGGGCTGAGCTTGGTGACGCCCCCACAGCCCCCTGCACTGTATCACTGGCAGCCGGCTCCGCCCCCCCAGCCCTGCCCAATTCCGTGCCTCCCCCTGCCCTCTGCTCGCTTCCATCCTGCGCGGAGAATCCGTCATGGCCTCTGCAGCGTCTGACACTCCGCGAGCCGCAGAGCCGAGCCCAGGGCCTGGCGCCCACCCTGGGCTGAGTCTGGGGTGCACAAATGGCTGCTGTGTGGGCTGTGCACTGCTCAGAAGCGCCTGGCCACAGGGGTGAAGCGAAGCGGAGACCCGGCTCACGCTGTGCCCGCTGCCCCGGCTGGACAGGCCAGGACCGCACCTGCCCGGAGCCTCCTCGGCCTGCTCGGCATCACCGCTACCGGCACCCCAGGAGCTCTCACCAGGCGGCCCCCCCATCGGTGCTGTGCCAGGGGCTGCTTCCGGGAGGGAGGTGGCGGGGATGGGGGCAGTGTTCCGAGCGCTCAGAGCCAGGCCCACAAGCCTGCAGAGAGGCAACGTCAGCCCCCCCCCCGCCCCGGGCCCAGCCCCAGGCCCACGCTCGGGTCCTGCCCTGCTGACGCCGCGTGACCTGGGGGCCCAGGCCGGCTGGGGCTCCATCGCCGAGAGAGCAGAGCTGGCGGGGGCTCCTCGCTGCCGCTGGGTCACTCGTGCTGGCCGGCGCCAGTACCCCGGGCTTGTCACGCTGCTGGCCCAGGCGCTGTTCACCGTGTACCTGTGGGGAGGAGAAGCAGGTGCCGGGGTCCCGGGCACTCAGCAGCACTGTCCCTGGCTCCCAGAACTGGTCTGTGACAACAGGCTGGGAGCCACCCCCACCCCAGAGCCAGCTCCCACCCGGCACTACCCACAGGGGAAGGGCGGTCTCCTCCTCCTCCCACTCCCCACGCCTGGCACCCAGCCCCCCGAGTCCCCTCACCCTGCTCTGTGCCCCCCGCTCCTCAGGCTCCGGCCATACTTCCTGGGGCCCCTCCACAGGCTCCTGTCCTGATCGCCGGCCACTGCCAGGTGCCAGGGAGGCCGCCCCCAGGTGCAGAAGTGGCCGCGTGGGTGTGAGAACCTACGTCTCCCAGCATCGCCTGCCCGCAGACTCTGAGCCCGGCCTGGCACGGCCGGAAGTGGACGCCCTCACGGCATTCCAGACCCGGCTTGGAGACGCAGGGCGTGACCCGAGGTTTACGTTGGTGCGAGCGAAACCCCTGGCAAGAGCGAGGGAACTGGACCAGCTGTGACATCACGGCCCGCACCTGTTCCTCCTCACTCACAGAAAACCCAAGTGGCCCGGGTGGCTCCGTCCAGGTCCCGGCACCTAAGGCTGTCGGAGGGTTACGGCAAGTTAAGCTGGTTTTGAGGTCCCTCGGGGAGTCCTGCGGTGCCCGCCTTGGCTTCACAAATAGGAGACCCGGACACAGAGAGGGTGTGGGGAAGCCAGGCCCTGAACTTGGCCCCGGGGCGCCAGGCAGGCTGCAAGGTGCGGAGCGCTCTGTAGCTGGGCCACCCGCCTCCTTGTGTCCGGGACACAGGTCTGCGGGACACGAGAACCACGCAGGATGTGCAGGGCTGCGCTCTGCCTGGCAGAGGGGCCAGGCGTCCCCACACTCGGCCCCACCTTCCTGGTGAGCGGAGGGGGGCTGGACTACAAAGAGAAGAATGTTCCCGCAGTGCATCAAAGCCAGCCCCGCCCCCTCCCGCCCAGAGCCAGCAGCTCGAATTCCTCCCCCCCCACTGCAGCTCCCCCCACCCCGTGAGGGGCGGAGGCACAGCCAGGGGCTCCCGCTCTGTCTGCCCGCTGCCCCGTGGGCACATGGCTCAGGGCCTCGGCTATGAAGCAGGCCTGTGAGTCCCCACCATGAACCTGTTTCGAGGACACAAAGAGCCGGCGCTCCGATGGGCGTGGTTGAAAACTGTGCCGCCCCTTCCCCCGCCCCCGTGCCCGGTCCCAATCCCAGGACGCCAGACCCTGCGCCTGTTTGGGGTCTGGGCAGAGCTCCCACGGGGGCAGGGTCCGGACATGGGCGCAGGCGGAGCCGCCTGCCCATCTGCAGGGGAGGGAACTGGGGACAGGGACCTTGTGGGCAGCTCCTGTCATACCCCCAGCCCCAGCCCCGGGCCCCGCCCCCGTGTTTGCAGGGCAGGCCCAGACCCCTAGAGCGGCTGTGGCACAGGCCCATCCGCCCACCCCTGCAGGCCCTGCCCTCGCTGCCCGGGGGTCAGGACAGGGAGATGGGGGGGGTCGTGTCATTCGTCACTGACACCTATCTTGGCTCAGGGTCACCAGGAAAGGGTCCAGCCTTGGATTTCTGCCCCTGAACACATTGGGAGGGGCACGGGCAGGTAGGGGATGAGGGCAGGGCCGGGACATGTCCCACTGCCCTGGGGGTCCCGGAGATCCTCCCCGCCCCCACCACAAGGAGAGGAAGGGGCCACAGCGCTGGTGGGGACGCTGGGCACGCCCCTGGGTCTCTGAGCCCCGCGCTGGCCGGGCACGGTGCTCCCAGGCCTCTGGAGACGGGAGCTGTGTTCCTGGCCTGGGGTGTCCGGCCCGCACACCCCACTCTGGCCCTGGCTCTGATGCACTGAACGGCGGGGCGGAGCCTGGAGTGGGACAGAATGGCAGAATAGGGCCGCGCAGGGCGAGCCCCCAGGCAAGTCCACGCCCTTGGGTGCCCACGGAGGCAGCCTGGCAGGACGGCCACGGGAGGCCACACCAGGCCACCCAGTGCCCTGCTGGGTCCCCAGAGCCAGCTTGGGAGGCACTGGGGGCCCCGCCGGCTGCACGGTGGGCTGGCTGCTGCCTGCTCCCAGCCTGGCGGACGCTGGGGGACGCGGCTCCGCTCCGGGGCCCCGCCGGCTACACGGTGGAATCGCTGCTGCCTGCTCCCAGCCTGGCGGACGCTGGGGGACGCGGCTCCGTTCCGGGGCCTCCCTGGTGGGCGTCTGAGGCGCTCGGGGGCCCCACTGGAACACCGCTGGGGAGGAGAGTCCTGGAGCTCATTCCTGGACCGTCAGAGGATCCGGGGGGCTCGGGCCGAGACCCCCAGGCAGGGAAATGGCCTTGTCCAGTGGGAGTCTGTGTGCCCTTGAGTGACGTCATAATGCCAGGAGCACTGCTGTGTGTGGCCCCGTGTGAGCAGGGACACCATGGAGACACACACAGGCTCACATGTCAATCACATACAGGCTCACATGTGTAATCGCATGCACGCACATATGTGCGCACATAGGCTCACATGCGCAATCACACGGGCTCACATTGCAATCACACACAAGGCGCACATGTGTAATCGCATGCACACAAGGCTCACATGTGTAATCACACAGGCTCACATGTGTAATCACGCGCACACATATGTGCACACACAGGCTCACATGTGTAATCACACACATGCACGCAACCCAAACTCGCAGGCACACACACTCACATATGTGCACACACACACGCATACACACACAGCCTTGCACTCACACACATGCACTTGAACATGTACACTGCCCCCACACCTGCACACACAAGCATGCAGACACGCTTATGCACACACATGCACACGCACGCACACAGCCACCCCCACTTGCTCCCCGAAGGCCAGGCAGGGGCTTCCCTCACAGGCTGGGGTGGGCCCACGAGGCCCCCTGGGAAGCTGGCTCTGGGGTGGGAGCCCCTGGAATGCAGGCGAGACGTGGCTCCCGCCTGGGCCTCTGGAGCCGCCATCTTGCCACAGCCTCCATCTGGCCCCGGGGCGCGGGCACGGGGAGCCCGGAATGAAAACTGACCTGTGTTTGTCCGTCAAGCGCCCACGTCGATCTGGGTGACAGGCCTTGGGCAATCTGTAATAAAGTAACAGCCGGGCCCAGACAGGCAGCTTGGGGGCGGGGAGGCGCCGGCCGGAACCGCCCGAGCGCAGGCCCACGGGTCCGAGCCTCCGCATCCCTGCTCTGCGCCATGGAGCAGCTGGAGCCGCTGCGGCCACACTGGCTGCTGTCGCCGCTTCTCGGGGACCTCGGGCGAGGGGCTGCTGGTCCCCGTGAGCCCCCACTGATGAGCCCAGTGACAGAGGAGGAAGCAGCAGCCCAGAGAGGTCAGAGCCACACGGGGAGCCCCAGGCCCCCATCAGGGTCTCCCCAAGGCCAGCTCACCACCTTCTGCGCGTTGTCCTCTCTGTGTTCGGCTCTATGTGGCCTCCTGATGCCCACTCCCCCTCCGCATCCGGAGGCCCGGCTCTGCCTCCTGGACAGGAACGTGAGGGCTGTGCGTCAGCAGCCAATGTGTGACCCGGAGGATGGAACTCATCAGCCCTGATGGCAGCTGAGCAAGGCAGAGGAGTGGCCGCCCACGCCCAGACCTGACTCAGGGCTCTGCAGTGGCCCGGCTCAGACACCCGACACAGCAGGCGCCAACTATGCGCCTCGGGCGCAAGCCACGTCCAGGGGCCTGGCACGGGAGGGAGGTCTAGAGCTAGGAAATGGCCGGGGGGCTTGGGCTGCTGCGTCCTGGGTCGGCTCTGCTTTCTTCGTGGGACGGGAAAAGGCCAGGCGCGTCACCGCCTTCTCGGGCCCAGGCTGGGCTGCAGGGGAGCCTGGGGAATGTGGCCACTGGGAAGCAGCATTCAGTCAGCAGCAGGCAGGGGGCAGGGGCCCAGGGTCCATCTGCAGGGGTTCACAGCCACCTCTCACCCAGCCTCCGGTGCAGCCCTGGGGCGCCGCCCTCCCTGCCCCGTCCCTGCACTCACCGGCCTGGAGCCTATCTGAGCACCGGCCCGGTTGAGCTCAGCGCGTGCACAGGCGGTGCCTCGAAGCCCTGCCCCCTACGGCTGCCCAGCACCCGTGGGCTCCCAGCAGGCTCCAGCCAGCGCAGCGCTGGGTCACGGCTGTGCGGACAGGGCCGCCCGACCCCTGCCCGTGGGAGCCGGCCTCCTCAACCCCCGCCCCCACGCCTGTCTCCATCCTCAGGGCAGGAGAGAAGGAAACTCGCGGAGAATCCTGGAGGACGCAGGGCCCAGCGAGCGGCAGGCTGCTCAGCCTGCAAGCAGAGAGAGGCCATCTCCAATCTCCCTACCCAGGGCCGCACAGTCCTGGGGCCCTGAGACCCGGGACAGGCCTCCCCTGACCCCCTGGGGTCTTCACTCAGCCCAGCTGGCTCCCCCGCCCAGGCTCCCGCCAGCCTCAGACCCACGTGCAACATACCCCAGCCTGCTGGCGGCCTCACGTGGTGCCCAGAGTTCCTCCTCCATTCCAGCTGGGGAGTGAGCCCCCGCCGCGGGGCGCGGGGCCGGAGCCACTTCCCGGTCTCAGCGCCTGCTCCCCGCCCCCACGGGGGTCGGCAAGGCAAGGAGCAGCAGCAGTGACTGGGCGACCTGCGAACTTCCAGCTGTGAGGGCCCAGTGGCCGGGGCGGAGTGGGCCCCGGCGCCATCTGCACAGTGACCCGGCGTTTGCCGTACCTGGCACCCGTACAGCCTGGTTCACCCGGGATTTCCAGAGGCCAGCAGAGGAGCCGCCCCCCAGCGCAGTCACCGGCCCTGCAGTGTGCTGGGGCCACATCCCCGTGGGATCCCTGGGGACTCCGGGGCTGTGCCCCACACCCCTGTGGCAGCTTGGCCGGCCCACCAGATCCCTTCGTGGCTGCCCACAGCGTGCTCCCCGGCCCCCACAGCGCGCCTGGTGGGCCGCGGGCGCTGGGTGCTGACGCCCGGGGAGCAGACCCGCACTCGGGAGCGAGTCTGGGCCCAAGAACGCAGGGAGCCGCCCGCACAGCGCAGGGAGCGCGGATCCTGGCGTGACCGCCTGCCTTTCGGGTAGCGCGGGCAGCAGGCGATTCTTCCAGAAAGAAAACGAAATCAAGACAGGGCAGCGTCCCGCGCGTGATTGGAGCCCGCAGCGCCAGGGACACCGGGAGCCAGGACGCGGCCCCGCTCCCCAGTCCCTTCCGCCGGGTTCCTCGATGTCCAGGGTGCGCACCCTCCGACAGCCGCGGGGGTCCGGCGCCGTCTCCATCCGAGCTTCCGGGCTTAGACAGCGTTCGCGGGGCGCTTCCCGCCCGAAGCCGGCGCGGGGCCTGCCACAGCCCGCCCGGGGACACCTCGGGCCTCCTGGCCTCGTCCCGTCCGGCGCCGCGCCGTGCGCACGAACACCGCGGCCTGGCCTCCGCTGCCCTCACAGGCCCAGGCTCCCGGGTTTTGTTTCGTTTTTTCCCCCCAGGCCCCAAGACGGAGGCGGGGTCGGGGCTGCCTCCCTTCTCCCTCCGAGCCCGCGGGGCCTCCCGCTCTGCGCCCCAGGCGCTCCGCAGCAAAGTGACCGTGGACCTTGAGTCCGACCCCGGCCTCCCCGGCCGTGGGCCCGGGGGCCCCTCCGCGAGCGCGCGGGGGTCTCCTAGCTTCCAGCCGGCTGGGGAGACTGAGTCCGGGTTTGTGGGGGGATCTGACTTCGGTGTTTCAGGTGCCGGGTTTTTCCGCCAAGGACCTCAGACGCCTGCAGCCCCTCCCCCGCCGCAGCCCTCACCCGGGCCGTGGTGGGGGTTGGGGGGTAGGGGGGAATCGCGTCCTTCCAGCTGCGTCCAGGGCGCTCAGGGCCGCGCCCGGGCCCCAGCGCCAGCAGCCAGGCTCCGCCGGGCCAAGGGGTCCCGAGAGCGCCGAGCCGCGGGCGCGCCGCGGAGGGGCCTGCGTGGCCGGTGGAGGAGGGGTGAGGACCGAGGGGGCGGCTTTTAACGAAAAAGGAGTTGAATCATCAACTAGACCATTAGGGCTAATGCGCTGTGCTGTAAGATGCGGGATCAATGCCGGGCCTCGGGGGCCGGGGGCGGGAAGGGGCCCGGCAGCGCGGCAGCCCCCAGCGCGCGGCGAGGCTCTGGCCCATTTGGGGGAAATGGATTTTCGCGATTTGAGAAACAAAGTGCGCGAGGCCCGGATGTGCTGACGCTGCGGCTCCGCGCGGGGCTCCAGGCCCGGGCCGCTCCGGGGAAGGGGTGAGAAGCAGAGAGACGCCGAGGAGCGGGAGTGCCACACGCAGACCCAGGGGGCGGGGGCGCCGAGGAGGGAGGCTCGCGCAGACTCCCGCGGCGGGAAACGCGCCCGTGCGGCCGGGGCGGGGCCCCTGGCGCTCCGAGGGCCCGGGTCAGGCTTCCCCTGGGCCAAGGAAGGCGCGGCCTGCGCAGGATGCAGCGGCCCTGGCACCGGCTTCGCGGGGCGGCTGTGGGAGGCCGGGACCGGTAGGGGCGCACGCGCCCTGGACCTCTGTTCCAGAGGCTGGCAGACGTGGGTGCCGGGAGGCCGGCGTACGCACCCCAGTCCCGGCCGCGCTCGGCGCACTGAACCCAGGAAGGCCAAGGTCGCCGGGGGCGGGGGAGGGGGCTGAGCGGTGGGTGATTGCCCCAGTGTTCCCGGGGAAGCTGGGGTGGGCGACCAGAAGCGCAGCCAAGAGCAGCTTCAGAGACCGGGGGCCTCCCCGACAGTTTCAGCAGAGCGGAGGCCTCTCCTGGGCCCCTCCGCGGCGGTGGCGGCGGTGGGCGGGGTGCGCTCTGGCCCTGGCCCTGAGACCGGTGCAAGATGGCCATGGCCTCCACGTTTCCACTCGGGTCTGGTCAGGACCCTTCCAGCCCTGGGGGGTTGGGCACCCTAGGCTGTAAGGAGCCGCCAGCAGACATTCTGAAGGGTCCTTGTCCATATAAGCAGGTGGCACCCCCGAATCAGTGTCAGCACCGTCGGGGAGGCGCCATCTCCCCCTTCGTCAGCAGCCAGCTAGCTGGGAGCTTCCAGCCCCAGGCCCCAGGCCCCAGGCACGGCAGGGGGCTCACACAATTCTCAGGGTGGGGTCCTGAAGTGTAGGGGAGCCTGCTGGAGGAGGGCAGCGGCCTTGGGAGCCCATGGCCTCCCCTCCCCACTCAGGGGGCGTCGGGCGCCCAGCTGGACGGGAGGGAGTGGAGGAGCGCCGGCCTGTGGGCCTGGGTTCCCCCAAGGACCCGGGGTTTAGGAACGCGGTGGATGGGCGCCAGCGCTGGAGGGGCGTGGGGCGTTTGGGATGCAGCTGTATGCGTAGGTGGGTGCGGTGCCTATAGCTGAACTGGCCGGCGGGGACCGGCGCTCAGCTGTCTCGGGAGCGTGCAGTGCGGCTGTCTAGGAGCCGCAGTGCGAGGTGATGGCGGGCGCAGGGGCGCAGGGGGCCGGGCCTGTGAGCCGAGCGTCCCGCCGGTAACCGGGTACTGGACCGGGGCGCGCACAGTTGAGCCCGCGCCACGTTCACCGTGCGACCTGTCCACTCGGCGGATGGGCGCGCAGAGCCCAGGGAGGCCTGCGAAGGCGGTGCACGGCCAGGGATCGCAACGCTGCACCCACCTTGCCGGCGCGGAGTGCGCAGACAGCGGGCGCACCCGGGGGCCCAGGGACAGAGTGGTCGGGGCTGTGTCTAGCTCACCCGGCCCCCACGCAGGGCCGGGCCGGGGAGCAGGGAGGCGGCCTGCCCGAGCGTCACCGTTCCACAACCTTCGGGTTGATCCTCCGCCTCTGGGACCCGCACGGGTTCCGTGCCTCCGCCATCCCGGCCGCCGCCCGAGCTCCGCGGACGGTGCGCGCACCGGACAGATCCGCCGCGCCAAACCCCGGGGGCCACTGGACAGGCCCGGGAGGGGAGCGGGCAGGGGCGAGGTGAGAACTAAGGGGCGGGGCCCCAGGGCCGCGCCAGACTCCCAGACGCCGGCGGGACGCCAGGTGAGCCGCGCGGGAGGCAGGGAGGGGGCACGGGCGCCGGGGCAGGGTGGGGGCGGGGCCGGAAGGACTGCGGGCAGCGGGGCGGGGTCCCCCGAGGGCCGCGGGCAGAGTCCAGAGGGCCAGGGCGGTGCGCGCCGACGCCTGGCGGTCGGGGAGGGGGCACGGGGCGGCTCCGCGTCCGAGGGGTCCCGACTCCGCGCAGGGGGCGCCACTGCCGGGCACCGCTCCTTCCAGCTCCGCAGTCCCGCGGGTGCCCGCATCGCTGCCTGCTGGGAAGGAAGCGTTGGCCGGGGAGGGGACGCGCCCGCCTCGCGGCCCGGGCACGAAGGCGTGGAAGGACGGGAAGCCGCCGCGCCGACTCCCCCGAACAGAGCCCGGGCGGCGCGAGGCCTCGGCGCGTTGGGATGGAAGTCCGGAGGCCGCACTTCCAGCGGCCTAGCCGAGGCGCCTCCCCGCAAGGAAATAAAGGGGCCGGGCCTCCCGCCCCCGCAAGGAGCCCTCGGACCGGGGCGGGAGGCACCCCTGGCCGGCGGGGACGGACCGACACGCGCGCAGAGGAGGGAAGCGTGGCAAGGACCCCGGGAGAAGAAGCAGCGACCCGAGACGGGAAGGGGTGCGCGGAGCCACGGCGCGGTCGTGCGGGTCGGCAGCCTCCCCGGCGTCCCTCCCAGGGACTGGCGGCACCAAGGGGCCCTGCTGTTCCGAGCCGGGGCGCCCTCGGCCCAGGACTCGGCCCTCTGGCGGGTGCCTCCCCCGCTCCGGGACCCCAGGACGCTGGGTGCTTGCAGCAGGCCTGGGAAACCGGAGACACCAGCCCGCGCCCCGCTCAGTGTGCCGGCCCGACGGCGGCTGCAGCCCTCCCTGCGTGCGCGCGCGTAGCTCGGCCCGGGGCCCCTCAGCCTCCCACCCGTGTCTCGGCCGAGGGGATGCTCCCCGCCAGGAGGGCGGGAACCCGCGAACGCTGCGTGGAGAAGGAAACACGTGCTTCCTCAGAAAGCGACTCGATAGGCCTAAATGCATTTCGGCTAAACAGAAAGTAAAAATAAAAATTGCAGACAGCAGGGTGCAAGCTGGTCCAAAAGGAGACCCCGATTGAGTGACAAATTCCCAACGGAAGCAGCCCCCAGCACGTTTTCAGGTTGGGAGGGAGGGCGCTGCCCCAACCCCTCACCCCCACCCCACCCCCGGGAGGCGCGGCCCACCTGCTTCTGCCGTTTAAGTTTGTGCGCATTGCCCCATCTTAAAGCGAACTTGGGACCACAAATCCGAACTTGGAGAGAACAGGGCAGGAGTCCCCATCCCAGCACCAGCACAGGTGCTTCTCTCTAAACAGTGTTTCTATAATGCGGAATAGGCCGAGGCCAATCCGCCGCCCCCTGGCCAGAACCCAGGGTTCTCAGCCCCTTTGTCCTGCTGAGGGGACAGGGCTGCCCCTCTGGGGTCCACCTGTTGCGGGGTGACTTTCCTTTCTGCCTTGGGGACCTGGCAGCTTTGGCTGGGGATTCTAGAAGCAGGAGCTCACCTCCCAGCAGCCTCCGCGGACAGGCCACCTGTGGGGCAGCTTGGCCAAAGGGTGCTAGGTACCAGCAGGAGGAGGGAGCCTGAACTTCGTGGCCCCAGCCCCAGGAATGGCGGGGGCCCCAGAGACGTTCCTCTGTTAGCACTCGGCCAGTTACCAGGAGGGAGAGAGACCCCCACCCTGCCCCGGCCAGTGCCCAGGTGGACAGGCAGGCAGAGCCCTGGGAACCTCCCAGACCACCCCTCTGTCCCCTGCCACTGATGAGGATGCCCTGTGGGCATCTCTCCCCCAGCGGAGGCCCTGCAGACTGGGGAGCCGGCCAGAGGGCCATTGCCGATGCCAGTCAGCCCCTCGCTGTGGCTGTGGGTGAGGCGGGAAAAAGTGAGCCTGGCTCCTGCCTGCTGTCTCCCCAGGGGCCCTCAGTGGCCACAGGTAGGGCAGGGTGACCCCCCAGATGAGGCAGGCACCCCCAGAGCTCCTGCCCACCACCTGGGCTGGTGAGTTCTAACAGCACTGCCTCTGGGCCCCGGAGGGACCCACCCGTCCTGGGCGCTCTGCTCCCCACAGGAGGTGCTTGCCCACCACAGCTGATGGAGCTGGCCTGGGGGCCCCGTCCGCTTCCCCCAAGTAACAGAGGGCTGAGTCCTCATAAGCTTGTGAGTGGGAACCCCAGGCCGAGGGAAGAGCGTCCCCCAGATTGCTGGCTGAGTAGGACCCGGCCGAGCCAAAGGCCGCGGGGCAGTGTCCACCGCAGTTTGGCACAACTGGGCTCAGGGGCTGTGTACTGGAAGCCTTGAGCAGCTGGGATGGCTGACCCTGGGTCTCGCTGAAACTGGGTGTGAGATGCGGTGGGCCCGGACCTGCGCGAGGGAAGGGGCTTGTGGCGCAAAGCGGTTCCTCCGCGGCGGCTGCGGAGCCAGCCCGCCCGACGTGCGCTGCCATGCACTGCGCAGGAGCTCGGGCCGGGGCTCCAGTTGCCCGCCAGGGTAAGCGTGGGCTACGTGGTGCGCACTGCCCTGCTCGGCCCCCATAGCGCCAGAACCTTGTGGATGGTGCCTGGGTAGGGCCCGCTCCGGCCCCGGAGCCGCACCCGCTCCTCCATCACGAGGTTGTGCCCCCAGCGCTCCGTGGAAAAACGCAGCATATCTCTCCGAATCCGCTCCACACGGAGCTGCGTTAGACTCTGCCTCTCTCTGACGCCGGTGGGCGAAGGGCCACTCCCCGGGCTGTTCTGGGCCGCCCATGTAAGGCTCCATTGCGGGCACATATGTCCCCGCGGACGCTGGCCACCACCACGCGGGTGCCGATCGGCGGAATAAAATGGTCGCGTCGCATTGCGGGGAAATCCCGCTTGGCCTACGCATAGTGATCTCGCTCCATAAGGTCCGAGGAGGACGCCCCGGGGTCCCAGCACAGCCGGGTGGGTGCTGTGCTCCCAGGCCGGCGCACGCGGCACAGAGGGCCGGCGCGGGAGAACAGCGATCAGGCCTGCACACCGCCGCCGCTGCAGAGCTCGGCAGGGATGTGTCCGGTGACACAAAGCGACAGAAGTCCGGAGGAGCCTGCGCCTGGGGCTTGGGTGCCGGGAGGAGCCCGAGCGAGGGGTGCTGGGGCCTGGAAGGGCGCGCAGGTGATGAGCCAGCAGGTGGAGAGGCGCCGCAGCCTTCTCCCCGCACGCACCCCGCGATCCCTGCCGCTGCTGACCCGAGCAGCGGCCTTGGAAAGCAGCAAAGCCGCTGGTGGGAGCCCTTCTAAGTCCCTCCAGGCAAAGCCGGGTGAAAGCCAGTTTCACTGGTGAGAAAAGCTTTGGAGGGCGTGCAGCCCCCCGCCAGACGGAAGCCAGGTCCGGGGGACAGAGGGAGCCATCCACTAACATCTCTCGGAATGCTGCTCCGTAGCCCAGGAGGCTGGCAGCCCAAGGCGTGGGCCTGGGACCCAGAGGGGCCAGGGGTCCCAAGGGTCCAGTCTTCTGAAGGCGCCCCCCGCCCAGGCCCCACAGGCTGGAGGGCTTCCTGGAGCGTCTGGGGTGGGGACAGTTCTGGGTCAGGAAGCTACACCCTGGACCCTGGAGGCGCCTTCTTCTAGGCCGTCTGGCGCCACCCCACTGCCCCAGACCCCAGTGTGGCAGGCTCCTGCGCATGTCACTGGGGTGGGGGTGGGGGGCTTCTCCCAACTGCTCCCAAGTGAGGCAGGGGAGGGAGCCGGGCCTGTCTTCTACAGAGGCTTGATTCTGCCACGCGATTGACCCTTTCAGAGAACCCCCAGGCTCAAAGAAAGCCTCCCTCCCCCTCACCCACAAGTGGAGAGGCTGACGGGGGTGGCTCCCGAGACCCAAACCGCTGGAGCTGCTGTCCCGGGCAGGCTCCCAGAAGAACCTTGCCTGGAATGCCGGGATTTGGTCCGATAGGGCGCCGGGGAAGGGCAGGGGACACTGCAGGAACAGGGCGGGTGGCCTGGGCAAACTCCACGGGGCTCCCGGGCTCTGCCTTTGCTTTCAGAACGGCAGGCCACAGTCGCCTCTTCCTCCTGCTGCCCCTCCCCCACCGCCAAGGCTCGCTGGGGTCCCAGCTGGCCCCCCTGTCAGGAGGAGGAGGTGCAGCTTCGGTTCCGAAGGCCTGCTCACCTGTACCGGGCCCGGCCCTGGCTCCTGGTGTGCCCAGAGCGAGGGCAAAGAATCCGCTGGCTGCTGCCTGCCCCAGCGACCACAAAGCAGTGAAACCATCCAGAAAATGTCCCTTTTTATTCCATACGCAAATACGTAGATTCGTTTAAAAAAAATCTTCGCAGGGAGAACCCAAGAGCAGGGAGAAACGGCAGTCCGGCCCCGCTCAGAGCCGAACACCCGACCCCGCGGGTCCACCGGTCCCTGCAGTCGGGGAGGGCGCCTTCCGAGTCGGCCAGGGCGCGCCTGGGCCGGCCTGGCCCTGCTTTTCGTTTTCTGCAGTCAGATCGGAGAGAAGCCCCGGCCGCAGGCTCGCCAGGGCGGTGGCTGAATTTGCCCTGCTGAGGCCCGGCGGGGTCCAGGTGCCGGCGCCATCCACTCGGTATTGCCCGTCCGCGAGCCGGGACCCAGCCTTGCCTCTGCTTGGAGCCGCGGGGACAGTTTCGCAGGCCCTCCGGGGAGGGCTCGGGAGGCGGCCGGTGCTCCCCAGGTGCAGCGCAGCCGGCGAGAGCAGCCCCTCCCTCCCCAGCCTGCGCCCTGGCGCCCACCGCCCCTCCTGCCATTGCACCTTCAGCGGTCCCCGGCGAGCGCGCGGGCGCTCACACCAGCCCCGGCATCTGCGCCCGCAGAAAGGGCACGGAGGCGGCCGCCGGGAAGGCGGCCAGGGGGTAGGCCAGCGCCCCGGAGAAGCCGAGCAGCGGCGGGGGCGGCGCGGGCGCGGCGGGCGCCAGCGGGAAGGGCAGCGCGGCGGGGGGCCCGGCGGCCGCGGCGGCCGGGGGGCTCTCGTGGTACAGCACCGGCACTCGGACGAGGCGCTGTGCGCCCGGCGGGGACAGGCTGGCCGCCTCCAGCTCGGCCGCCAGCTGCCGCTTCCACTTGTTGCGGCGGTTCTGGAACCAGATCTTGACCTGCGTCTCGGTGAGCTGCAGCGAGGCGGCCAGGCCGGCGCGCTCGGCGCTGCTCAGGTAGCGCTTCAGGTCGAAGGTGGACTCGAGCTGGAAGACCTGGCTGCGCGAGAACACGGTGCGCGTCTTCTTCTTGCGGCCGCCGCCTGCGCCGCGCGCCTCCCCCGCCGCCGCCGCCGGGGTCTCGACCAGCTCCGCCGCCTCCTCTGCGCCGGCCGCCGGGCCCCGCGCCGCCAGCTCCGCCGCGTCGCGCTGCGCGGCGGCCGGCCCAGGGCCCCGCGGCCAGGCGCCCTCCGCTCGGCCCATCTCCTCGCCGGTCTCCGGGGAGTCCCGGTCGCTGGCTGCAGGGGAGAAAGGGGCACACGGTTGGTGGGGGGGCGGGTCCCCAGGCCTCCCGCAGGTCTCGGACAGCCACGAGCGAGCGGGAGAGCAGTAGCGCAGGCACGCGTAGGGCGAAGGGCTGTGCCCGGCGCACATGCAGAAAAGCGAGTCAGCGCCCGGACCACTGCCAAGCAAAGCGAAAGAAACAACGCAGACACAGAAACACCAAGCAGGCCGACGCGGCGACCACTGCCCGCCCCCCACGGCGGCACCACCGGCGGGGAAGCCCTGGGCGGGAAAGACGTCCCTCAGAGAAATTAGAGCACCGGACACCAACAGCCCCCAAAGTAAAAACCCGCCGACCCCTCCTGCTTACTGCCCGCCGCAGATACAAAATGCTTCCCGCTTGCGAAGAAATGGCCTCACGGACTAGGACAAACAGCCCTCCAGAGAAACCCCGGGCAGGTGACCCTGGCCCAGCCTCTGCACCCCAGACCCAGGCGCCCGCCGGGCAGCCTGCCGTGGCCACAGTCGGAACCAAGGGAGCACGGATACGCGCGGCGCCGAAGGACCCGCAGCGCCCACTGCACCGTGCCCCCCACACCCTACACTTGTAGTCCCCGGGGTGGCCTGCGAGGCCGGCTGTGGCTGGGGACCCAGGACCACTTGTCGGCGGCTGGGCTCACAGCGCGGGGGTCCTCCCCACAGCGTGTGTTTGCACGCTCATGCTAGGTGTGCAAGCCACAGCGGCCTTTGTGTCCAGGGCTCCAGCTCTGTGCCTGATGGCACGGAGGTGTGCAGCTCCCCCTCGTGCCTCCCCCATGGTGCCCACGGAAGGGCCGGCTGCTGAGGGTGCCACCGGATCCGGGGAGTCCCTGCCTCCCCACCACGTCCCAGACCCCCCAGAGGCCGCGGCAAGACCACAGGGGCTGAGCCGGCTCACCAGCTCTGGTGTGGAGACGGGGACCCCGACCCGCATGGCACGAAGTGAGAAGGCGAGGCCGCCGCTGCCGGCCCCGGCTGCACTACGACGGGCAGTGACCCCCGCCAGGACTGGGAGAACAATTTCCCACCGCAGGGCCCTTCACAAAAGCCAATGCCCAAGGCCACATCTGTCACCCAGTCTCAGGAATCTGAGCTGGGGTGGGCCCCCAGCTTTCCGAGCGCCCAGAGGTGGCTCCTTTTGGTGAGGAGATCACTCCCACGCCAGGGAGGGGGCGTCCTGGGTAAGTGGGGGCCTCTGGCCAGGGGCTGGCAACACTGGGGGTGGGAGGACCCTGGCTTTCCTGCTGTTCCAGGCAGGTCCCCCAGGGAGGGGACAGAACTCAGGAGTCAGGGTGCCCAGGCAGGAGGGGGGAGCCAGTCCGGGGCCCTCAGCAGGGAACAAAGGCAGGAAGAGAAGGGGGTAGACGGGGAGGGGGGGCTTAGCCTCTGGGCCTGGGAGGACCCCAGGGAGGCCCAGCTGCAGTGGAAGAGGGCGCCCCTCCCCCGCCCCCCCCACAGCAGGGGCCGCTCTGTTCCCCGCCTGCCCCACTCGGGTCTCCATCTCTCGTGGCTCCCAGTCTCCTGTCCGCATCTTCCTCTCTCTCGCCCTGGCTTCTCCCCACGTCCTCGCCTCCCTGCACTCCCGCCTCGCCCACCGGCCCTAGTCTCACTCCTGGCTTTGCTTTGTCCAGTGCCGCCTTCCCCGGCCTCGCTGGGACCGGCAGGGCCTGGGAAGCGGGTAGCGTCCCTTCGGGCACCCTGTCCCACTGAGTGGGCCTGCGAACGCGCCGAACGCCTGCCCAGACCCCGCTGCACGGAAGGAGCACTGCCCAGAGCGGCGGCGACGGACCCGAAGTCACCGGGCGAAAGCGCGGCGAGAAAGCCGGGCCCCGCCGCCCGGCCCACCCAGCCCTGCGCCCTCACTCACTGTCAGGGCTGAGGCCGCCTCCGTAGCCGCCGTGCGCGCGTGGGTACCAGCGGGTCGCGCCTCCGCCGCCCAGAGCGTAGGGCGGCCCGGGACCGGGGGGCGGCCGGGGCCCGAGGCCCAGCGCACCCGGCCCGAGCAGTGCCCGGGCCCGCGCCTCCGCGCCAGGCCCGGTGCCCGCGCGCAGCTGCCGGCGCCGCTGTAGCCGCCGCCGCCGCGCCTGCTCGGGGTCTTCGTCCGTGGGGTCGTCGTCGTCCTCCTCGTCCTCACGGCCGCCGTCGCCCTGGGAGGCGCGCCCCGCGCCCTTGGCCTCGGCGGCCAGCAGGTTCTCGATGAGGAAGGAGGAGGCGCGGGCCGGCGTGGCGCGCCCGGGCTCCGTCAGCTCGTCCGGCATCGCGGTCGCGGGCCCGTCGGGCTCTGCCGCGCTCCGCGGGGTCCCGGGCGCCCGGGGCGCAGCGGGTCCCCGTGCTCGCCGGGGGTGCTGGCGCGCGATCGCGGGCGCACGCGCGGGCCGGGCCTGGAGCCGCTGCCCCGGGGCGCTGGCGTCGGGCCCCGCGCCGGGCTGGGCTGCGCCGGGAGCGAGTGCGCGCCGACCGCCGCTCGGGCAGCCGCCTCGCTCGCCTTTCACGTCGCCGCTCGGGTCGCCGCCCGCGCCGGCTTCGCTGGGGGCGGGACGGGGAGGGGCCTGCGGGGGCGGGGCGGCCCGGGCCGGCGGTCCCGGCGAGTGGCCCGGAGCGCGGCCACGGCCGGGAGACGCCGGCCGGACTGGAGCGCGCAGGCGGCGACGCGGCTGAGGGAGAGCGGTCCGGGGAGCGGGCGGGGGTCCGCGCCGGGCTGGGCTCCGCGGGATCCATTGCCCCGGCCCGCGCCACCCGCGCCCAGGGGGCGGGGCCTCGGCCAGGCGGTCGCGCATTGGCTGCGGGGCCGCGATGAGGCACAGTCTGGCCAATCGGCGCCCGGCAAGGGTGGCAATTACCCGCCGCGGGGGGCGTGCGGGGCCGCGCGAGCGGGAGTGACTGTGTGCGCGCGCGGGGGGTGCGCGACTGAGGCCATGCGGGTGTGCACGCGTGTGCGCGTCTGTGCAGAGCGGCGAGAAGGTCTGCGAGCTTCCGCGGGGCCGCAGGAGGCCGGGCCGCGGGTCGGTTTTAAACGCGGACGCTGCCCGCCGGGGCTGCAGAACGCGGCGCGTGTTCATGCCCCAGGAAGCAGCGGCTGGTTCAAGGCCAACTGCCTGTGCGAGGACATGGGAGTACCCGCACGGTCACGCCGTGTTTGGGCATCCCCGCCAGGCCACCAGCGCCCCGAGTCCCGGGAGACCCCGGCCTCGGACCCCTCCCTGCCGCCGCGGGGAGGCCGCGGTCCTGCCTGAGCTCCCCTTCCTGTATGGGGGTGGAGGGTCCCCTCGCCTTTCCGCGGCAGGGAGAGCAGTGACGGAGCGAGCGAGCCCCCGGCCCCCGCCGAATCCTCCTCCCCTCGAAGCGGGTACCAGGGTCGCAGCGCGGACGCGCGGGTGGCCCTGAAGGGGACCTCCCTCTCCCCCCTGCCGCCCAGGGACCCCGTCCACAGAGGTGCTGCCCGCGTCCCCGGGGGGGAGGCCGCGCGCAGGCCCGGGTTCCCGCCTCGCCTCGCCTCGCCTGGCCTGCGGAACGGCCCTGCTGTGCGGAGGGCGCGTCGCCCCCATTTTCCAGAATGGAAAGCTGACATGAGAAGGGAGAGAGGTTCCGCGCGGCCTGGGGTGGGCGGGCAGCGGAGCAGGAAGGGCCGAGGCCTGGCCCGCTGCGGCCTGGCGGCGGCCGGGGCACACATCCGGGACTTGCCCCAGTCTAGGGCCGGATTCCCGCCGAGGGCGAGGACAGGGCGCACTGGGCTGTTCAGCCTGGGGCGGCCACACTGCTGCCAGGCTTCCCCCGGTGCCCCAGCAGTCCGAGAGGGCTGGTGGGGGCCCGTGGAGGAGAGGCCCAACTCGGGCAGGCGCGCTTGGTCCGGGGGAGGGAACCGGAGGGGCGGCAGCTGCGGGAGCAGCGCCTTCCCGCAACCAGGCACGGTGTGCAGGCTGCCGGGCCCGCGACCCCTCGCTTCCACTTCTCCGGGCACCTTCAGGGCGGGGCTCCTCTTCCTCAACCCCAGGAGCGTCATCGGAGCCTGGACGCTGGGGCTCTGGGGTTGCGTGGCCTCGGACTGGACGCCTCGGGTCTCTGATCCCGCGGGTGCACGGCTGTTAGGAGTGGAGGGCGGCGGCGCGGGCCGGGGCCTTCCCCGCCTCCCGGAGGCGCCCGTGACAGCGGGGCTGGGGCTGCGGGGCGAGAGTCCGGACAGAGCGGGGAGTGCGCCTGCCTTCGGGGGTTGCGGAGGGTTCGTCACGCCCCGTGGGCACCCAGGCCGCGGACTTGCGGCGTTGCGTGCCCGCAACGCGCCGGCCGTCGGTGGCGGTGAAGCCCAGGGAGCCGCAGTGCGGGCGCTGGCATGCGGGCAGGTGCCGCGGCTGAGGGGCAGCGTGGTTCAGGGGCGCACGCGCCGCCCGGACTGGCCTGTGCCGGCTGCTCCGGGCGGAGCGCGGTGTACCTCCAGGTGAGTGCAGAGGCGCGGCTCGCCCGCAGAGCAGGGCACCGGAAGTCGCTGCGAGGCACCAGTGCGCTTAGAGCGGGCGCGGCTGCTCTTACGTCCAGGACAGTCCGGGGCGGGGGCGGCTGGAGACGGTGCTGGGGTGCTTTCTGGTCACCTTGGGCACTGGGCAGACTTTTGGGGCTTTGGGGGGGGGCTTCCCAGCCCAGGAGGAAAGTAGAACCTGTCCAAGTCGTCACCTTCCTGCCATTGCTGTGAGGACACAGCCACAGTCACCCTTCCTGCAGACCCGGCCCACGGGGCTGTCATTTCGCCATCCACACTGGCCGCCCAACACCTCCCTCGCACCCCTCCGTTGCCAGCTCTGCCATCTGTCCCCTGAATGTGGGACTGCCCTAGGATCCGCAGCAAATGCCCCCCAGGATCCCTTGGCGTGGACTGGGCCTGCACCCTTGGGTCCCCAGCGCCAGCGAGGAGCCCTGAGTCTGAGGACGAGTTGGTGGCACAGTCCCCGCCCAGCACAGCTGGCCACCACCTGCTTTGTTTTGTCTTAGCAAACTGCTGTGGGGCTAAGGAGAGAATGTGGATCCAACTGCATCTCATTTTTGCATCCTTTATCCCACACCCTGACCTGCATCCTTGGCTCACCTGCACCCGCACCCCGCCCCGCCCCGCACCTGCTGGCAGGTGTTAACCCACAAATGCAGAATTTCCTCACCCACGTGCTGGGCGGCTCGTTCTTAGAACAGCCCCCCTCCCCGTCCTCCCGCCACACGCCTGGCGCTGGCATGTCACCTGTGCTGGAGATCTTCCCAGCGTGACCTATAGCACCTCCCGCGACGGAATGCAGCGGGAGCCCGGTAAACAGCCGGACGCTGACTGCTGAAGGCATGGCCAGAGGACAGACTGCACATGTCCAGTCACAGGTGCAGTTCCTGCTTGGGTGTTCCCATCCTGGAATCCCAGGACGCAGGCTCCCAGGTGCCTGGTCCTGCTGTGGGTGGGAGCACTCGCTCTGCACTCACCCAGCCCCCACGCGCCCTCATCCCCTTCCTGTCCCCGAAAACCACGCGTGCTGGCATGGTCTGCGGATGGTAGCTCAGTGGGAGGACAGGGTGGGTAGGACTGGGCTGACGGTGCATTCGTGGGTTTGTCTCGGACCCACGCTGGCTGCATGGCACCTGTCCTGGTGACCTGGGATCCTCACCACCTGGGCACCAGGGACAAGTTGGGGGAGGGGCAGCGGGACCTGGCCTTCGTTACCTGACACGGAGCAGTCGCTGCTGCCACCCAGGCTGAAAGGGACAAAGGATGTCGAGGTGGCCGGCCAGCTCTCCTCCTGACGGGGGACGGTGGCTGCGGATGCAACCTCGCCCAGCTCGCTCACAGCGTCACCAGGCGTGGCCATGTCCCGGGCACAAAAGGGGCTTCCAGGCCAGGCAGGGGCGGGGCTGGAGGGCTGGGTGGAACCGGGATGGCCAGTGAGGCCAGCTAAGAACTGAGCTCAAGTCAGCGGGAGCCAGCGAAGGTTGCTGAGCTGGGGAAGCGCCAGGATTGAGGCTGGACTTCAGGGGGCGCAGCCTGGAAGTGCAGGAGCAGGTGCCTGCCCCGTGGCCTGGCCTCGTGGGCGTGGGAGGCAGTGGAGCCAGGGAAGGTGCGGCTCCGCCTCCTTCCTCCTGCCCCGCCCCTCCCACCCGGCCTGGCCGGAGGACCGAGGCAGGACGCTCCTGGGCGCGGGCCACGTAGCCCCTCCCCTCGCTCCTCTCGCAAGCCCCTACCTGCCCACTAGGGACCTTGGGGTACCAGGAACGCCCAGCGGGGTCCCATGGGGACCTTGGTGTGGACCAGGCTTGGGCATTTATTAAAAACATTTGCCTTGAAAAAGACCAAATGTTGGGAAATTGTTGTGGCTGCCTCCTGAGGGTCCCAGCGCTCCCTTCGCTGTGAAACTCCTCGCCGGAGAGGCGTCTGGGAGGAGGCGTCCGCTGCTCAGCTCCGTGGGTGCCTGGGGGAGGGCTCCCCTCGGGCAGGGGAGAGGGGGAGGGGGAGGCCGGAAGGGGGAGTGGGAAGGGGAGAGGGAGGGGAAGGGAAGGAGAGGGGAGAGGGGAGGGAGGGAGCAGAGGACAGATGGGGCCGGACAGAGGAGGGAGGAGGCGGGGTGGGGAGTGGCAGAAGCAGGAGGGGAGCCAGGAGCAAGGTGACCTCGCCCCGCCGGGCCCCGCGCCCCACCTCGCTCTGCGCGGCCCCTGCCGGCCCAGCACCCCTGAAGGGTCTGCCCGGCCCGCCCAGAGCCAACGGGGCTGCTCCGGCTGCCGGGCCGGCCTCGCGCCCAGGGCCATCCGGCCGCACCTGCCCGGAGCAGGGAGGGCGCCCCAGGCTGCGGGCCCGCTCGGGACCCTCATGGCCCGCACGCCGGTTTCCCACTAACATTTTCGTTGGAAACTTAAAAAACTAAGAGCTGGGCGGAAGAAGAGCGCCCGGGCTCAGATTCTGCGCGCGCTGCCTCCCCCGCCCCACTCCGTTCCCGCACGTAGTGCGGCAGCAGTGGTCCGCGCGGCCTCGGGACACCCTCCCTCCCCGCCCAGCCCCCGGGAGACCTGGCTTCGGACCGACATCCCCATGAAAAGTAGAAACCAGAGGCCAGAGTTCCCGCACCCACGGCTGCCGCGCCCGCCGTGAAGGCTGTACCCTGCTGAGCGCCTGACCTCCATCCGCACCTGGTCCCGCACCAGGCGCTATCGCCACGTGCGCGGGCCGCGCATCCGCCCTCGCGGAGCGCCGGCGAGGGTATGGGGCTGTGGTCACTTTAAGACGCGGGTGCGGGCGGGTCTGGTTTTAATCCGCCGCACCTCGAGGTGGGAGCAGGATTCGGTTTCCGCGGCGGGGCACGGGTTTGGGCTCGGCTTTACCCTCCTCTCCCGGGACCTTCAACAGCTCGGCTGCCCCTGAACTTGATTGGAAGTGACTAGGGCTGGAGCAGGGAGGCGGAACAAAGAACGGGCCGCGGCGCGGGGCACCGTCCCCTCACCCCGCCCCCTCCCAGAGCCGCAGAGAAGTTTCTGGAAACCGAAGCTGCCCGCGCAGGAAGCCGCGCCACTCTGGCCTGGTTCTCCCTAGGGCAGGCTCGCGCGGGTCGCGGTGCGGGGAGTGAGGTCCGGCACAGGCGGGCACCCTTGGTGGTCTGGAGGAGAACCTGAGGCCCAGCCGCCCTGTGGCGGGGGGGGGGGGGGGGGGGACGGGTGCGGCCCCCGAGGACACCGCCCCGCTGGACGGCCTTGTGGCTGGTGACGCCTGCAGGGTTTGCAATGGGAACATCGGGGAGCTGGATGGGGACGCCGTGGGGCACCTGGGAGGGAACGGGGCGCCATGGGGCAGGCGTGCGCCCCCAGTCCCTGTGCTGCAGCCCTGGCCTCAGGGCCTCATGGGTGACCCTGCTTGGGGGCAGGGAGGCTGCAGGTGCGGTGCTCAGGTGAGGTCGCCCAGCAGCCGGGCGAGCCCTACCCCAGCATGACCGGTGTCCCTTCAAAGGGGAGTGGGCACAGACAGGTCCCAGAGCAGCCGGCCCCACCCCCACACCTCCAGGCACCCCTGGCCCCGCCCCTGGGGGGTGAGAGAAAGCCCCGCCTTTTCCCACTGCACTGGCCTGAGTTTCCGCCGGGTGCAAACACTGCTTAACTCCAAAAACTGAGGCACAAAGATGTCAGCAACCTGGGGAGCCATTAGGGACACGTGACCCTAAGAGGACGACGGGGTCACCCCGCTGTTGGGGGAGAGCAGGGGGAGACGCACGCCGATAGCGGTTCGTCCTGGGTGGGAGGGGGTGAGAGGGTCGGTGCAGTCTCCCTACAGCCCTGCATCTGGGGGGGCTTCACGGCTCCACATCCCTGTGCCCCCTCCTTGAGGGGAGTCCAGCTGGGGCTGGCCGGAGCCCCATGGGGACAGAGGCAGGGAGGGGGTCCCTTGGTGGGGGACATGGCTGGATGGCTGAGCTCCCAGACCCCTCCAGTCTGATGTGTCCACCGTGTGGCTCCAGGAAGGCCCCACCCCATGCCCCCAGAGCTGGGGGGGGGGTTCTGAGAGCCCCACCCCAAGGGTCAGGGAATCCCACTGCCAGGCCCCAGTCCCACCTGCACTTGGAAGAGGCCGCTACGTGGGGCGCCCCTCTGTGCAGGTGAGTCCCCAAGACAACAGGTGCAGAGCCCTGTGCCGCCCCTTCCCCCTGCACCCCTGCACCCTGCCCCCTGCACCCACGGGACGGGTCTCACCCTGCCCCCTGCACTCACGGGACGGGTCTCACCCTGCCCCCTGCACTCACAGGGCAGGTCTCCCGTTGCCCCCTACACCCACAGGGCAGGTCTCCCCCTGCCCCCTGCACTCATGGGGCTGGGTCTCCCCCTGCACCCACGGGGCCGGGTCTCACCCTGCCCCCTGCACCCACGGGGCCGGGTCTCCCCCGCACCCTGCACCCACGGGGCCGGGTCTCCCTCTGCCCCCTGCACCCACAGTTCTGGGTCTTCCCCTGCCTCCTGCACCCACAGGGCTGGGTCTCCCCCTGCACCCTGCACCCATGAGGCTGGGTCTCCCCCTGCACCCACGAGGCTGGGTCTCCCCCGCCCCCTGCACCCACAGGGCCGGGTCTCCCCTGCACCCTGCACCCACAGGGCAGGTCTCCTCCTGCCCCCTGCCCCCACAGTTCTGGGTCTCCCCTTGCCTCCTGCACCCACAGGGCTGGGTCTCCCCCTGCACCCTGCCCCCTGCACCCACGAGGCTGGGTCTCCCCCTGCCCCCTGCACCCATGGGGCTGGGTCTCCCTGCCACCTGTACCCATAGGCCAGGTCTCCCCCTGCACTGAGCCACACATGGCCACGCGCATCCTCCGTGATTGACGGATTTGGTTTGCACCCTGGTCTATTCCAAGGCCCCAGAAGGGGTCATTTGGCTGGGGTTGGGTGGGAGGGGGATCATCTGTCCCCGGTCTAAATGAAGGAAAGCCACTCGGGGCCCCAGCCCCAGGCCACTGTGCTCCCAGGCCACACAGCTCTGGGCTGGGACCACTGTAAAGTCCCCCTGGAGGGATCTGTGCAGCCTCCATGCTAAGCAGCCTCCGGGCCGCACTGTCTGGGCCCACTGCCTCTCCACGCGGCGCCTCTGGTGGGGGGGTCCTCCTGGTTCCTTGGCACCCTAGAAGTGCTCGGCCAAGGCTAAGTGTTCCAGGGATTAAAGCAGCCCAAAGGAGCCCAAACCAGCCCCAGCTGGGATGCCCGGTCCAGTCCCATGGGCGCCACCTTCAGGACGCTTGTGGTACTGACTCGAGGTAACAGGTGGCATCCAGGTTCAGGTGCCTGGTCCTCCTGGACTGTGGGCACTCAGCCAGCGGGCAGTGACTGGGTGGACCAGCGGCCCGGCCAGCTAAGTCCTGGGGCCCTCTCCCTGGCATGGAATCTCTTTCATCCCCACCAAGGCAGGGACCTCATGGCGCAGACTGGGACCTCAGGCCTGGAGAGACGCAGTCAACTTCATTTATTTCAACAACGACCGTGTAATGCAGTCTGTGGGCGGTCATCCACCCTTCACAGTCCACTTACACTTGAATGACAGCTCCGGCGGGGCATACAGGAGGAGGTCTGAGCCACAAGGCTTCGTGGGCCGGCACAACACAGTGGGAGCCGAGGTTCTGACCCCGGCATTTCTGCCCAGCAACCCAGAGCTGCAGTGGGCGTCTCTTGGCCTGCAATTACAGCACAAGGCCAGCAGGGGCAGAGTCCAGCCCGGCCGGCGAAGCGGAGCTCTTTCCCCTGAATTCCTGTCCGAAGGAAACCTCCGGCCTGGGTCCCTGAGCTCTCTCCAGGGTGCCAGGCATCGTTCAAAGGGCAGCCAGGGAGCTGAGCAGGACGCAGCTCAGAATCAGTGGCTGGTGGGGGTGGGCAGGGGCCCCTACAGGAGGGGGAGATCCCCCCAGGGCCACCCCTGCCCCACAGCCCAAGGTCTGGCGCTACGTTCCCTTTGGGCCTCAGTTTTCCCAACAGAATAATGGGCCCGATGAAGAGGACTGAGCTTGTATGGGCTACTGGAGCACCCCCTGTCCCGCAGTGGCCACTCGCGCCTGTGCTCCCCAGCCACCGGCCACCCTTGCCCAGGTCCCAGAGGAAGGCCTGGGCTGCCGGCCGGCCCCACGCTGGACAGCTGCCCACAGCCTGAGGGACCTGGCAGCAGCCAAGCCGGCCACCTCCCTGCCCTGCTGAGGGGGCTCCACAGCCTGCCTGCCTGCCCCGCCCCCCAAGACCTGGCTGATGCCAGACTGGAGCCCGGCCGGGACCCCAGGCTGAAGACGCCTCCCTCTGCTGCAGATTAGGGTTGGGGGAGAGGCCGGGATGCAGGGGCAGCGCGAGGCCCCTCCGGCTGGCAGTGTCCCCTGGTGCTGGGTGGGTACCCAAGCCTGGCTCACCGCCCTCTCCCAGCTCCCTGGAGGCCGCGCCCTGGCCCTGGGGCGACCGTGGAGCGAGAGGCCTTGGAGGAGTCTGTGTCCTGTGGCCCCTCTCACGGGAACCCCACACTCCCGGGCGTGAAGGCAGGGGGACAGCAGGCAGGAGGGGAGGAGGGGCTCCCAGCTCGGGGTCCCTCCCTGTCCAGCGCACTAGGCCGGCCACCCCAGACACCCACAGTCGGGAGGAGCAGGGTGGGGCCCCTCCCCCCACGCTGTGGGGACAGGCTGCTCTGAGCCCCGGACCCGTCCCTCCCCCCCAGCAGAACTCTGGGTGCTTTGTTAAATTCCCGGGAAAGGTCCCCACCCCTTGCCCCAGGTCCTCAGCGGCCCCTCCCTGCTCGGTGCCCACTTCCCTGCTGCTCCAGGTGCCCAGAGCTCCCTGGACAGGACAGGCCCCCAGCTGGGGGTCCCGCTGAAATGGGCTTTCCTTGAAGTCCTCTCTCGGTTAAGTGGTGGGGACCCCCCCCCGCTTCTCCCTCCTCCTTGCTCTCTCTCTCCTCTCCCCCCTCCTCTCTCTCCCTCCCCTGCCCTCCCCTCTCCTCTCTCTCCCTCCCCTCCCCTCCCACCCCTCTGCCCCTCCCCTCTGGCCTCCCCACCCAGGCCCTGCAGTGACTGCTTTCCCCAGGCTAGTGCCCATAAAGGCCTCCGTGGCTGGGCCCTGGGCTCTATCCCAGGCGCTCTGAGCTCCAGCCCCGCCCCAGGCCCTTAGAGCAGCAGAGCTGCCCAGGTCTGCAGGGCCGATGCCCTCCCCTCCCTCGATGGCCCCCCCTCAGCTCAGCGGACGGGGGCGTCACTGCTCACCCCACCCTCCTCAGACCCCCCGGGGGAGCTGCTGTGCCCCTTCACTTTCTACACCCGGGATGTGGGACGCAAACATTCGCCAGCCGGCGGGATGAATCCTGTTTGTGGCCTCACTGGGTCTGTGGCCACTGGGTAGAGCCCGCCCGCGGCCCAAGTCCAGCGCGCGCTGCTCGCCGCGGCCTCGGTCGCCTCGGTTCACCAAGGCGTACACCGAGGCTAGCAGGTGCACCAGGCCCGCGGCCCACCTCGCAGTTACCTAGGGACTCCAAGCCTCCGCAGCTCTAACCGCGGGGTCGTCGGTCCCGCAGAACCCCCTCACCCCCAGTCCACCAGGCCCGGCTTCTGCGCCCGCGCGAAGGCGCTGCAGGCCCCGCACCGGGCCCGGAGGCAGGCGGCTGCCCCGCATAGCCCTGGCCTGCTCTTGCCCCGCCCCCGTCCCGCCCGCCCGCAGCGTCGGCGCAATTTCAGCCGCGTAAAGCGCCTCGTTTCCGGCGGCCGGGGTTCCCCTCCCGGTTTCTCCGCGGACACCGCGGGCCGCCGCCAGGAGCGCGCCGACCCCACAGCGCACCTCCTCCGCCCACCCTTCTCCGGAGCCGCATGGCCGCGCGTTAGCGCGCGGGGCGCGGGCGAGCGGCGGTGGGTGCCCCGCCGGGACGGGGCCGCCGAGTGCGCGGCGTGGGGGGCGTTCCGAGGCAGAGTTGGGCCGCGTCGGCCGAAGCCCCCACCCCAGCGCGCCGGCCTCTCCCAAAGCCGAGAGGCGGCGGCGTAGACCAGGCACGTCCCGAAGGAAGCCAGGCCTGGTCGCGCCGCGCCCTCCTGGTTCCACTCCGCGCCCTTCCCGCCGCTCCCGCGGGCGCAGGCGACAGGTCCTCACGTCCTCGCGACCCCCGCCGCCCGCCCTGCTTCCCTCCCGGCCCTGGCAGCCCCGGAGGGCCAGGCGGGCCTACTCCAGCCGCAGCGGACACGGGCGGCCAGGGGACGCCGCCTCCGACCCCCGACTTCGTTGGCCCCGGCAGGATCCGAACCTTTCGCGTTCGCGTTCGGGGAGTGGAGTGAGCGCTCCGCCAGCGCCACGGCCTGTGCCGGGTGCGGCGCGGGCACCGCAGGGCCTCGGGTGTAGGCCCCGGCTCCCGCCCCCGCCTCCCCCGGCCTCAGGTGCCCAGGGCGCCTTCCCGACCACAGCCCGGCCTCCAGGCCAACCTGAGCGCGGCTGGAGCGAGGCCCCTCGGCCGACGCGCCGTGGGCCGGCGGGGGCGGGACAGTCCCCGCCGCGCGCCCCCGTGCGTTACCAGCACAATCCAGACTCACACGCCGCTACTCAGCGCCCAGGGGTCCCTGCTTCTACCCCCGGCTTTATCTCCCGATCGAAGCCACCCTGTTTGCCCCGGGCGCTCCCGGGCGCCCACGTGGGCCCCGTCTTACCGCGGTCAGCCCGGGCGCTGCGCTCCCGCCGCCGAGCGCTTCTCCGCGGCGCTCACCGTCCCGGGCCCCGCCGGCGGCGCCTCTGCTCGGTCGAATAACCGCCCCTCCCCCGGCCGGCGGGGTCCCAACTCGCCCCAAAGCCGGGAAGCGCCCCTCCCCCTCCCAACAGCCCTGCTTGCTTAACCTTCGCGCCAGGAGGCGACCCCGCGCCCCGCCAGCCCAGCCGTTGCCTTGGGGTCGGCGGGGTGGGCGGACAGAGTCCCTCCTCCAGTCCCCTCCCTGGGGCCGACTGGCGGCAGGCAGCTCCCGCCACAGAGCACAAGACGGGAAGGTTGGCTGTGTTCAGGCACCAACCAGGAGGGCCCCTGTGGGCAGTGCTGTCCCCAGGCCTTTCCTCCCCCCTGGGCCCCAGCCCAGGCCGGGTGGCCGCCCTGCTCCCTCCACCGCCCTGGGGGCTCCGGAGGCTGGAGGTGGGGGTGCATGGGAGGGTGAACTGGGGCAGATCCCAAGGCCCGGGTTCTGGCGCTGGCTCGGCTGCCTTCTGGACAGCCGGAGACCAGCTGACCTCTGGGACGCGCCGAGGGCCGGCGGTTCCCCGGGTCAGCTCCGCTCTGCACCTTTTCCAGGGTCTCCCTGTTCAAGCCTCGAGCTTTGGGCTGGAGGCAGTGACTGTGGGCCCACAGCAGGTGCAGAGTCCCATGGCCCCCAGCGGGGCAGCCCTCCCACACGGCTGTCATAGGGTCCTCCGGGACCCAGACCCCTGTGCCAAGCCAGGCAGAGGAAAACCCGGAAGTGGGGTTTCTCACCCCGGAGGAGCTGCCCAGTCGGCTGCCCGAGGCCCCTCTGGCCATGTGCTGTCCCCACTCCCTCTGTCGGTCTGGGAGTCACATTGCTGCGGCTCTGTGGGGCTGGGCAAGGCCCTGGCACCCCAGGCCTCAGTTTCCCTTCCTGTGAAGGGGTTGATGGCCGGGGCTGTGCTTGTCTCCATCCTGGGTCCGACTTGCTGCATGCAACAGGCACAGGCCCTGACTCAGTCCTGAACCCCTCCTGGGAAGGGTTGCAGGGGAGACCACGCCCCCAGGGAGACCACGCCCACCCAGGAGACCACGCCCCCTTCTGGGCCACCACACCTCCCATGCTGACTCCAGAGCGCCCTCCGGGCTGCTGATGGGTCACAGGCAGGGCCCTGATCCGGAGTTCCAGGGCGCACGTGAGGGGGGTTGCGGCAGTGCGAGCCGCGGCAGATCTGGTGGTCCTCCTGCAGCCTGTGAACCCCGGGTCACACCTCGCCCCCAGTCTGCTGGCTGGAGGTTGGCAGGGGAGGGGGCTGGGCACATGTCCCTCAGCCCAGCTCCTGTGCGCCAGGGGATGGCGAGTCCTGGGGACCTTGGGGGCGTGGCCTTCCCACTCCACGTGTGGGGTGCTGGGCAGAGGTGAGGCGGGCACTTGGTGCTCACTGCCGAGGAGCCAGAGGTGCAGAGAGCGCAGGGAGCTCTCAGGCCGCAAGGCCGCAGAGCAGCAGGAGGAGGGATTGGAATCCAGGACGCGGAGCGCCCTCTGCACGCAGGAGCCCCTGCGCATGCGCACGCGCACGTGCACAACCCGTGAAACTGGGAGCTGGAGCTCTGGGTGCAGGACGCACAGCCCGCCCGGAAGACGCACGCAGCCGCGTGTCCGCAGGAGCTCCCGCATCGCGCAGGGCTGAGGCCTGCCGGGCAGCTGGCTGGGACAGAGGGAGTCCGGCAAAGCTGGGTCAGCCCGCCAGGCTTCATCCCTGCACAAGGGAGCGGAGGCTCTGGGGCCTCGCAGACACTGCGGAAGACAAGCACCCGGCGACCCGGAGCCACTCCGGTGGAAGCGGTGCCCCAGGAGTCTGCATTTTGGGGATGCCCCCAGGAGCGCTGGTGGGGCTTGGAATCCCAGGGGTGACTTAAGAGCCGCTGTGGCCGGCGCCGCGGCTCACTAGGCTAATCCTCTGCCTGCGGCGCCGGCACACCGGGTTCTAGTCCCGGTCGGGGCACTGGATTCTGTCCCGGTTGCCCCTCTTCCAGGCCAGCTCTCTGCTGCGGCCAGGGAGTACAGTGGAGGATGGCCCAAGTGCTTGGGCCCTGCACCCCATGGGAGACCAGGAGAAACACCTGGCTCCTGCCATCGGATCAGCGTGGTGCGCCGGCCACAGCGTGCCGGCCGCGGCGGCCATTGGAGGGTGAACCAACGGCAAAGGAAGACCTTTCTCTCTGTCTCTCTCTCTCACTGTCCACTCTGCCTGTCAAAAAAAAAAAAAAAAAAAAAAAAAAAGAGCCGCTGTGGCCCCGTGAAAGGCAGCGGGGCGGGGCACGTGAAGCCGCTGCCTGGGATGCCGGCGGCCGTGCCCCAGCACCTGTGGGGATCCAGCCGCTCCGCTGCCCAACCAGCTCCCTGCTGATGCCTGGGGAAGCAGCGGAAGACGGCCGAGCGCCTGGGTCCCTGCCGCCCACAGGGGAGACCTGACGGAGCTCCCGGCTCCTGGCGTCCTCCTGGCCCAGGCCGGGCTGTGGCGGGTACCTGGGGAGTGAGCAGCAGTGGAGACCTCTGCCCCTCAGATAAACTCACTTTTTAAAGCAGCCGTGCAGGGTCTCCTTCCTCCTCCTCCTCCCTGCCCCCCCCCCCCAGCTCCGTGCTCTGCCAGTCTGGCTGTTCGTAGGGAGCAGGCAGTGGGCCAGCAGCCAGGCCCTTCCCAAGGCGGCCTGTGGGGCCGGCTCCCTGCCTCCACTTGGAAGACACAGAAGCGGAGGGGGCAGCGATTGCCCCAGCACGCGGTGGCTCCTGTGACCTGGCGCCAGCCCCTCCCCGCGGGCCTGGGCCCGGCTGCTGCAGACCCCCAGGCCCTGGCGCTCACTCTGTGCCTTCCCCTCCACCCCAGGAAGCCAGGAAGCCGCCCCCAGGGCACAGGGCAAGTTTTTTTTTTTTTTTTTAAGATTTTTTTATTTATTTGAAAGAATTAGAGAGGTAGAGACAGAGAGAGAGAGGTCTTCCATCCGCTGGTTCACTCCTCTGATGGCTGCAACAGCCGGAGCTGTGCTGATCTGAAGCCAGGAGCCAGGAGCTTCTTCCAGGTCTCCCAAGTGGGTGCAGGGGCCCAAGCATGTGGACCATCTTCCACTGCTTTCCCAGGTGCATTAGCAGGGAGCTGGATCGGAAGTGGAGCAGCCGGGACTCGAACTGGCGCCCACATGGGATGCCGGCGCTGCAGGCTGCTGCTTTTACCTGCTACCCCACAGCATGAGACCTGCGTGGAGCAGAAAGGCGTGGGGAAGGGTGACGAGGGGACATGGAGGGGTCCCGGGGTAGGGACAGCGGGGTGCTGGCTGGCAGCTGGGCAAGCAAGGGGCGAGGGTGGCAGCCACAGAAAGGGTCACCCAGAGGATGAAGCTCCCGGCCTGGGCGTCATCAGCGCAGCCCCCTGGGGACCGGGGGTGTGCATCTGCCCATCAAACCCCCTGGGAGGACCCCGAGTGGAGCAATGCCCGCTGCTGGCAGAGCCGGCTCTGGCTGGGGCAGGGGTGTTTGTCTCCAGCGTGCAGTCGTGTCTGGAAACGTGTTCAAGGCTTCGGGGAGAAAGCATCCTGGGGGTGGGAGGGAGCCTCCCCACCCCGTCCTGTGTTCTCTCGGCGGGGCTACAGGCTGACGTCTGGGCCCGTTCACCGTCACATTTTGTGTGCTATAAAGGCACGTGCCCCCCCCCCCAGGGCCGGCCCCCAGGCTGCGGCGTCTTCGCCCACCAGGGCACGCGCGCGGTGGCTGTGTGCTTTGCTTTCTGCCTGCTGAGGGGTCGCAGTCAGGAGAGTGAGTGGGGGGCCCAGGACCGAGGAGCCTCGAGGGGGAGCCTGGGAACGAAGCCCAGGTCCCTGTTCTCGGGGTTTGCTTTCCCAGAGCACGGTTCCCGCCCTGCTGGTCAGCGGGCAGCGTCCAGGCCCCGCCGGCCTCACGGCCACCCTGAATCAGAGGCAGGGAACCGGCTGGCAGCTGGCGCTGTGCACCCCCGGGGCTGGCCCTGTCCCGCGAGCCCGGGGGCCTGGCCCAGCCTCTGCCTCTCCCCTCCTGGGCAGTGCCCCGGACATGAGTGGGGGATCACATGCTGGCAGTGGGCTCTGGGGAGCAGCTCTGGGTGGGGGGTGGGGGAGGGGAGCCGCTCCAGCTGGGTGGGAAACCGTCCCAGGCCGAGTGCGTGGGGCTGGCCTGGCCCATCACCCCAGACCCCACACTTGGGTCCCCCTTGACAGCCCACCACGTCCCCAGGAGGTGTTGTGGGACGCGGGTCCTGCAGGGCTCCCTGGGGAGAGGACCCCGCGGTCACAGGCGGCCCCTCCCTGAGGAGCCCACCCTCCCTGAGGCCAGCCCTTCAGAAACCGCTGTCCTCACCCCTGTCCCCAGGGTCCCCCTTGTGCCAGTTCTACCGCGCGCACCTGGAGGTGCCTTTGCCAACAGACGTTGTACGTGAGCTGCTTCTTCCAGGATTCCAGAGGCGGAAGTGGGCGTCTGGGCGGACACGGACCCCCCACACCCGTTCTGGGGGCTCCACCCTCGTGACCTCATCGCCTCCCAAGCCCCGGTCTCCTGACGCCTCCGCCCGGCAGGTGAGGAGTCCAGGGATGAACCTGCAGCCGCACTGCCCGGGAGCTCGGGGAGCCTCACCCAGAGTGGGCCAGCCTCTCGCCCACTGCCACCTGCCCCCTCCAGCGGGGTGCCCAGGGGACCCTGGAGGGAGCCACCGAGGGGGGCGAGCTGCCGTGGTGACTTGGCCTGTCCTGTGACAGCCACAGGATGGAGAGTCACTAAGGGACCTGCCCGCGGCCCCAGCCAGGCCCCGCCTCCTACCCAGGGGCCCGCCCGTCCCTCCTCTCCCTCCCCTCATCTGTGCCTGTCCCTTTACGCTGTGTCCTCCGCAGGACCCCCCACCCTCACCCCCACCCCCACTCCTCCCAGGAGCTGCTCCGGCCACGCCATGCGCCTTGTGCCGGGCACCTGGCTCAGACCCAGTGCTTCCCTGGAAGGCTGCCCTGCCTCCCGCCGCTGCCGTGACAAATTACCACAAACTGGCAGCTTAAATGACAGACATCAGTCATCTCGCGGTCCCGGAGCCAGCAGCCGTAGTGGGAGCGTGGGCAGAGGCTCTGGGGAGGCTCCCGGAGGCAGAGACCAGAGCGGTGCGGCTGGGGGGCCAAGGATGCCTGGGGCCAGGAGAAGCTGGGAGAGGCAGGAAGGACCCACGCAGCCCCTCCCCCAACTGTCACGCCGGGCCACGCCCCCGCCACGCCCCCACCCAGGCCGGCAGACAGAGCAGGGGCCAGCTGACCCCCTGAAGTCAGACTTGTGCTACCAGAACTGCGAGAAGCCATTTGTAGCATGGGAAGCCTCCGTTTGTGCCAGAAACCCCCCGTGGTCCCTAAACTTCTCCGGCCTGTTTGCCGGCCTGGGACCCTCCTGCCTGGGGGTGGGGGCAGCAGAAACCCGGTGGCAAGGAGGGACTGGGTGAGCCTGGGTTTCCTGTCTTGCAAATCGGGCGCAGTCCTGCTCCTGTCTCACTGGGCCGCCGTCCTGAGATCCGCAGTGGTGGTGGCGGCGAGGGGGCATGGCCAGGGCCGGCAGAGCGGAGCCCATAGCGCCGCTCTCTGGGAGGCGGGGCCGGTGGGCGGGGCCGAGAAGCCAGCCCCGCCCCTGCTCCTTGCTGGGCTCCCAGACAGGTGGGCCCATCTTGCTCCCACATGCGTGAGGTGGGGTCGGGGCCAGGCTGGCGCTCCCCGCCGCACCTGGGGCCTGCAGTGTGTCTCGGCTGGGCTGCGTTTGTTCTCTGTCTATGCTGAAAGGAGTCGGGGGCGAGGAGCCGGGACCCTGGGCACCTGAGGGCCGACCGCTAATCACTCCCACATCCCAGTGCTGGCAGCCGGGGCCTCCCAGGGACCAGCCTGGACAGGAACCCTCTAGAACGGGGCAGGGCTAGGCCTCTGCCCCGGCCCTGCTGCCCCAGCCGACACCTGCTGCCCTCCCTCCCCTTCTTCCTCCCCCGTTTGGCTTTTTGTGCTTTAAGCTTATCAAAGCATTGCATGTGTGCACGTGTGTTCCTGTGAGTGTGTGCATATGTGCAAAAGCCCAGAGGACAAGCAGGACTCCAGGCCCTGCCCCACCCACCCCACCTGCTGGGGACTCCCCCAGCACCTCCCTCCCCAGGGCTCTCCCTCCACCCCTGTCCTACACACCTGCTCAGGGGTCACCTCCTCCAGGCAGCCTCCCTGCCCCTTCTCCCAGCCCAGTGCCTGCCTGGCTCCTGTGTCCCCAGCACTGTGTCCAGCACACGAGGACTGTCACACTGCCGCCCCCCGTCCCCAGCTTCCACCAGCCCCGTGCAGCCAGGGGAGCCTCGGCCATGGCTCCTGGGGACAGGGATCTGGATTGGGGCTGGTGTCCCGCCCTGGGGATCCGGGCCCTAGCTCAGTGGCTCCAGAGGCACCCACAGCACAAAATGCAGGCCTAGTGCCACAGCCGGGACTCCGTCTGCCACATGACGGTTAACTCCAGGCCCTGCCGGCTGGAGCCCAGGTCCCAGCCCGTGTCCCAGGCGCACTGGGGCCGAGCCCTCCTGCTCCCTCCAGCTTCAGGGCACTACACACCGGGCTCCTGGGCTCCCTGCTTCCAGGGCAGCCCCCTGACGGCCTCTCTCCTCTCTCCCTGCAGCTCTCCTGCCCAGCAGGGGCCCCATGGTCAGTGTCTGCATCTTGAACCCTTAGCCCAGCTCCTCCTGCACAGGGAGGCGGTGGGGGGGGGACACACACAGGGGCCTGGAGATGGGGTTGGGCGTGCGGTGGGTGCTAGCCAGGGGACTGTGTTCCCTCCTCTTCCCCTCCCTCCCTCTCTCCCCTTGTGCGGGGAGCCAGGGTCCTCAGCAGGGGTCAGGTGGGAGACGCAGAAGCGGCGACTGCTGGCTGGAGTCTCCCCAGACTTCAATTCCAGGCAGTGGGAGCTGACGGCGCGGGGGAGCTGCAGCCAGCGCTGTGAAGCCCCCCAGGGAGGGCAGGGTCTGTCCTCTGCCGGCACAGCCCTGCCTCCCGCGGGTTGGTGAGAGCACCAGGCCCTGGCGAGCTTTCCCAGGCCCCTGAGCAGCCAAGCGATGCTGGGCAAGGAATGGGAGCAGCCAGGGCCAGCCCCCAGACCCGGCCTGGAGCAGAGACCGGGCCGCCCAGGCAGAGGGCAAGGACTGGAGGACCTGAAACGGGGCCACGTCTGTTTAGGCAGCACAGGGGCGCGGGGTTCTCCTGGACAGCGCCTGCTGTTCCCCGGGAAGGCGGAGCCCCAGCCCCCGAGGGAGTCAGCAGGTGGGAGCTGTGGGGTCACAGGCGTCCGGGTCGCAGGGGCTGCCCGCTCCCCTCCTGGGCCCGTGGCAGGTGGGGGCCTCTGCCCAGTCCCCAGGGCAGGGCCGGGCTGGGCGCGGGCAGCCTGGGGCTTGGTCCCGGTGCAGCGGGCCGGGGCTCTGCGGTCGCCCAGCTCAGCCCGGAGAGGGCAGGACGGGGGCTCCCAGGCTCCCCCTCGGAGAGACCTGCGGGCCGCGGGGTGGAGGCGGCGCCTCCCAACCTTGATAAACGCCGTAATTTGCCGAGACAGCTCGGAGCGCTCCGCGGAGCCCTGACAAATCACAGAGCCCCGCGTAGCTGACATCAAAGGTACTCGTCCTCAACTTCAGACGTGTCTCCGAGGGCGCGGAGGTGGAGCCTGGAGAAGCAGGGGAGGGGGCGGGCAGACAAAGGCAGCGGGCAGCGGCCCCCACCCAGCTGGTGCCCAGAGCCCGTGGGGCGGGGGAGGGAGAGCTGCGCACACAGCGGCCGCCGGCTGGGGGATCGCGGAGCAGCGGGGCGGATGACGGGGAGGGAACCCCCGCGGGCGCCTTGGGGCTCCGCTGCGATCCTCCGCATGTTAGACCCGCAAGAACTGGAGCCAAGCCTCAGCCGGCCGCGCCCCTGGTCTTCCTGAGAAAGCGAAGCAGCATGAAGCAGCGTGCGGCTGAGTTTTCTGGATCTTTCCATGGCCTTGCACTTGTCACTCTAAAGACGCAGGCACGGTTGTGGTCCCTCTGCTGGAGAGCCCCCCATGGAGGAAGGGGCCTTTCCCAACCCAGCGCGTGGCACGGCCGGTTAAGGGTTAAGCCACTCACGGGTCGCCTGCAGCCCACCCTGATGAGGCCTGGGAGGGCAGCCGGTGACAGTCTGGGTGCTTGGGCCCCTGCACCCACGTGGGAGACTGGAGTTCATGGCTCCTGGCTTTGGCCTGGCCCAGCCCCAGCTGCTGCAGCCGTTTGGGGAGTGAACCAGTGGCTGGGAGATTCTATGTCTCTGTCACTGCCTTTCCAATAAACAAGTCCATCTTTTTTTTTTTTTTTAAGATTTATTTTAATTATTTGAAAGACAGAATGAGAGAGAGATAGAGACAGAGAGAGGTCTTCCATCCACTGGTTCACTCCCCACATGGCCGCAACGGCCGGAACTGAACCCATGTGAAACCAGGAGCCAGGAGCTTCTTCCAGGTCTCCCTCGTGGGTGCAGGGGCCCAAGGACTTGGGTCATCTTCCACTGCTTTCCCAGGCCACAGCAGAGAGCTGGATTGGAAGTGGAGCAGCCAGGATTAGAACCGGTGCCCGTATGGGATGCCGGCACTGCAGGCTGGGGCTTTAACCTGCTGTGCCACAGCACTGCCCCCCCCCCCAAGTCTGTCTTTAAAACAAAACCAAACACAAAACCCAGGGGCTGGCTGACTGCAGGTGGCCCTGAGCGCCGGGGGCTGCGTGGGCTCCCAGATGGCTGCCCGTGTGGAGGCGTGGTTTGTAGGTGAGCACGGTGAGCACTCACAGCTCACGGCAGACGGCACAGAAACACCGAAGCCTGCCCTGCAGAGAGCGCTCTCCACACCCCACGCCCACGCCACACGCCCCACACCCCACGCCCCACACCCAATGCCCCACACCCCACGCTCCACACCCCACACCACGCCCCACACCCCACGCCCCACGCCCCACACCCCACACCCACGCCCCACACCCCACACCACGCCCCACACCCCACGCCCCACGCCCCACACCCCACACCCACGCCCCACACCCCACACCCACGCCACACACCCCACGCCCCACGCCCACGCCCCACACCCCATGCCCCACACCACGCCCCACGCCCCACGCCCCACGCCCCATGCCCCACGCCACACGCCACACGCCCCACGCCCCACGCCCCACGCCCCACACCACGCCCCACACCACGCCCCACACCACGCCCCACGCCACACGCCCCACACCACGCCCCACACCACGCCCCACGCCACACGCCCCACGCCCCATGCCCCACGCCACACGCCACAGGCCCCACGCCCCACACCACGCCCCACGCCCCACGCCCCACACCACGCCCCACGCCCCACGCCCCACACCCCACACCACGCCCCACGCCCCACACCCCACACCACGCCCCACACCACGCCCCACACCACGCCCCACGCCACACGCCCCACACCACGCCCCACACCACGCCCCACGCCACACGCCCCACACCACGCCCCACGCCCCACACCCCACACCACGCCCCACACCACGCCCCACACCACGCCCCACGCCACACGCCCCACACCACGCCCCACACCACGCCCCACGCCACACGCCCCACACCACGCCCCACGCCCCACACCCCACACCACGCCCCACACCACGCCCCACACCACGCCCCACGCCACACGCCCCACACCACGCCCCATGCCCCACGCCCCTCGCCCCACACCACGCCCCACGCCCCACACCACGCCCCACGCCCCACCCCATGCCCCACACCCCACACCCCACGCCCCACGCCCCACACCCCACGCCCCACGCCACACGCCCCACGCCCCACCCCATGCCCCACACCCCACGCCCACGCCTCGAGTCCTTGGCCTGGCTCCCCCTGAAGCCCGGGTCAGGCCAGGCGATGCGGGGCTGAGGGGAGATGCCCTGCGCGGCCGCACCCCTCTCTCTCCCTGCCTCTGAGCGCTGAGTGCTGGAGTGGCCCGGGACCGACTGGCCTGCTCTGCGCTGCTCCGTGCTGAGCTGCACGCACTCCCGGCCCTGCTCCGGCCTCCTCTGACCTCACACTGTCCCTCAAAGACAGGAGAGGGGCACAGGGAGAAGGAATGGCTCACACAGGCCGGAGTGACCTGAGCTGGGGCCAGCTGTCCTTGGCCACAGAGCGGGCCAGCTCCCAGCACAGATGGTGTATCTGGGTTGGGGACAAGCACTCAAAATGCCCCAACCACCTGGCCCTGCCTGGCCCTGAACCTGCCCTTCCCAGCCCTGCCCCTGCCCGGCCCCTGCCCGGCCCCTGCCCTGCCTGCCCCTGCCTGCCCCTGCCCTGCCTGCCCCTGCCCGGCCCCTGCCCGCCCCTCTGGGAGGCACTGGCTCGGGCTCCATCCGCTGTCCTGAGCTTGCTGAGCCCCGGGTGCACCCCTGCCGCAGGGTCGCAGCCTCTGCCCCCTCCAGGCCTGGCCACACCTCAGCCCCGGGCCTGCAGCCAGCGAGTCAGGATCCTGAGATGGGGCCAGGCCCTGGGCTACCGTGGGCCCTGAAGTTGCAGTGCCCAGAGTCCTCCAGGAGGGGGCAGCAGGAGCAGGCGGCCTCCAGGCCCTCGGCACAGCACCTCTGCCCCAGGCCCACGGGGCTCAGAGCTGTCGTGGCCCTGCACCCCCACGTCCCGCGACCCTTGACCTTGTCCGCAGTTTGAGGGGCCAGCTCCCCCACCGCCACCCCTGCAGCTACGTGGTGGGCGTGTCTGTCGCAGGCGCCGGGCAGCTGTTGGGGGCGCTGATGGGAATGCCAGTCCCGCTCAGTCTCCAGGCCCATGTGCCTGGTGGGTGCCGGCTCCAGCGACCGTCAGTCCCGGTCCCGCCTCTCGGGGAGGCAGGTGCGCGCGGCCGCGGGGAGGCTGGCCTTGGCCGGGGTCTGGGTGTGCACTGTCCCCGTGTGCCCACACCCCACACCCTGGTGGTGTCCCGGCTGCTCTGAGCGCCGTCCCCTCTGCCGTGGGCATCCAGCTCTGTCAGCGACGGCTCCGTGTGGCCCCGCTGGCAGCTCAGCCCAGCAGCTGCGGCCGTCTGCTCTCCCCGCCCGGGGCCCCTCGGGCGGCATCTGTTCCCCATTACGTTTCGGGGAGCCCCATGAGCTCACGCCGGGCCGGGCCGGCTCCTCCACGCTGCAGGCGCTGGGCAGTGAGGCCGCAGGCGGAAGCAATCAGCATTGCTGGGATTCTTAGGACACTGCACCTGGAGCGCTGGACCGCCCGCCATGGCCGCGAGGTGTCCCCGACCCAGTCTCCGACCAGGGCCACAGACGGCCAGCGTGGAGGGGCCCGGGTCCCCAGCCAGAGCCAGTAAGCAGGCGCCTGTGGGCTCAGGGGGCGGTGGAGTTGCAGGGGCCCTCGGGGGCCCGCAGGCCCGGCACCCCCTCCTCTGCACCATCCATCCGACTCCTGGGTGCCGGGACTCAGTTGCACGCCCCTGCAGATGGAGAGCTCACCCCCTGCATGGCTCTGACTGTCGCCTGCCTCCCCAAGGTTCCGGCTGTGTCCCGAGGCCAGCTGCCCGTGCGGCCCTGCCCCTGGGCCTCCCGCCCTTGGTCCCTTGGGCTCGGGCCCCCTGGCTCCTGCCGGGTTCTGGCTGCACAGAGCACGCTGCTGGGACGAGCAGGGAAGGCCCAGGCCCCCACCACGGCCGGTGCACAGCCCTGCGCTCTCGGAAGCTTCCGGCTTCCAGGAAGGAAGCCACACCTGCGGCTGCGTGTGGACCCCACGCCCTGGCCGGTGGTGGGCGCGACTCCAGCCGGGACGGACCCCAGCGCGCTCCTGGGGGAGCGGTTTCCCAGCTGAGCGGGGAGCCCCGAGCAGTAAATGCCATCAAAAAATCATTTTTCTCTATTTCTGAGCGCGCCTGTCAGCTTAATGGCAGTCCCGGGGCTGCTGACCTCCCGCTGCCCACGGTGCACGGAGCTTAAAAGCCGCCACCGCTCGCTCAGCATCGATTTCCAACTCGCTTTTTCCCCAAAAAGAAACCCATCACTGCCCACCGCGGAGAACGTGCCCGCCCCGCGCCAGGGCCTCCTGCCCGCAGCGGGCAGCAGCGGCCACGGGAGACAGGTGTCCCCAAGGCTGCCCGGGGCCAGGGCTTCCCGCCCGCAGCGGGCAGCGGCGGCCACAGGAGATGGGTGTCCCCAAGGCTGCCCAGGGACAGGGCCTCCCGCCCACAGCGGGCAGCAGCGGCCACGGGAGACAGGTGTCCCCAAGGCTGCCCGGCGCCAAGGCCTCCCGCCTGCAGCGGCCACAGGAGACAGGGCCTCCCGCCCGCAGTGGAGGCCACGGGAGACGGGTGTCCCTAAGGCTGCCCGGGGCCAGGGCCTCCCGCCTGCAGTGGGCAGCGGCGGCCACGGGAGACAGGTGTCCCCAGGGCTGCCCGGGGCCAGGGCCTCCCGCCTGCAGCGGGCAGTGGTGGCCATGGGAGACAGGTGTCCCCAAAGCTGCCCGGGGCCAGGGCCTCCCGCCTGCAGTGGGCAGTGGCGGCCACGGGAGACGGGTGTCCCTAAGGCTGCCCGGGGCCAGGGCCTCCTGCCTGCAGTGGGCAGCGGCAGCCACGGGAGACAGGTGTCCCCAGGGCTGCCCGGGGCCAGGGCCTCCCGCCTGCAGCGGGCAGTGGTGGCCATGGGAGACAGGTGTCCCCAGGGCTGCCCGGGGTCAGGGCCTCCCGCCCGCAGCGGCCACAGGAGACAGGGCCTCCCGCCCGCAGCAGGCAGTGGCAGCCACGGGAGACAGGTGTCCCCAAGGCTGCCCGGGGCCAGGGTGGCCGCAGGTGTGTTCAGCGAGGTGGCCCTGCGGTGGGCGGGCCCTGCCCCAGAACTGACAGGTGTCCCTTAAAGGGGGGATGGGCACAGACAGACCCCAGGGCGGAGGTGGGAGACGCCTGGCGCTGCGGCCGGGAGCCAGGTGGGGCACTCGCGCACAACCTTCACCTCAGCCCCGGGCTGCAAGAGGAGAGGTCTCTGCAGCGCCCCACGGAGCCCCGCCCCCAGGCTCCCACAGCGCCCCCTGCAGGCCTCCCTGGGGGCTGCCCGAGGCTGCATCCTCACCTGCTGGGCAGAGAGGGCCTTGCTGGCCGTGCCCGGGGCAGGAGCGGCCTCCAGGGGTGGGGTATTATGGGATGCTTGCATTGCTGGCACCCTGACAACACGTGGGAGCCCTGTGCTGCTGCGAGGGGAGGGGTCGAAGGGCCAGCGTGGGACCACGAGCATGCGCTGGAGAGGTCAGTATGGAAGGGGCTGTCCCCACGGCCCCCAGCCCCACCCCGGGCCCAGCTGATTCTATAGCAGCCCCGACGTACCACGGCACAGCGCTGGGCTGGTGTCCCTGCCCTGGGGGCTCCGTGTGGTGTCCCCTCCTCGCCCGCCTCTGTGCTCAGCTGTGTCCTGTGCAGCTGCTGACCATGGCTCTGCCGTCGCCCTGGGTCCCTCCCCAACCCGAATACATGAGGACGCAGGGCTCCCCCAGGCACCCAGGGGACACCCTCTAGGACGGTCATCCAGCAAAGGGGCCTGGGAGGGTCAGCGACCAGCTAGGCCACTTCCTGGAGGTCCCCGTGGTCCCCTGGGCCTCACCTGGCCCCTCTGTTGGGGACAACGGTGCCGCCCACCCCGGGTGTGGATTCAGTGAGATGATACGGGGCAGGGGCACCGCCCGACCGCCTCACCGCTGGGCAGGTGGAGTCATGGCGCCCTCCCGGTCCTGTCGGCTGAGGCGGATCTGGGGGCGAGCCGGGCCTGGGCTCCTCCCTGCAAGCCGGGTCCCAGGCCGGAGGGCCCGGTGGTCAGCTCGGGTGCCCACTCCCGGGCCCTCACCGCTAACGCAGCCTCGTGCTCCCTCTAGGGGCAGGAGAGGGCGTGACAGCGGCGGGTCCCGGGCCTCGGGCGCCGGCCCATCACCGAAAGGCCGGACGCAGCCGTGTCTGCGGGCTCCAGCCAGGCCCGGAGACACAGGCAGGCCTCCGGAGTCTCCTGGGAGAGTGGGAGAGGCCGGGCCGGGGGGCGGGGCCTTCTCAGGGGTGTCCTGAAGGGGTCCTCAGAGCTGGGGTCCATCCACAGACCCTCTCCCCGGCTGCCGCACCTGGACAGAGAAGGGACAACGCCACTCACCTGCCAGCCGCCGTGCACAGCTCCTCACAGCGTGCCGAGCCCGGGAGACAGCCCACGAGCCAGGCCCAGGGTCACCTGCCCGGTCACACGGCCCAGGAGCAGGAACCACAGCCACGGTATCACTCATTCACCTGTCCCATCAGCGTCGGCCCCTGGCTCAGGGCTGGGCCGTCCCCCACCAGCTGAGTTCCTCGGGGTGAGGAGGGGCGGAGACTCCCCTGGCCACAGGACCACTGGCCACCCGTGTGGAGGGAGAGGCAGAGACGGCCGGGCAGACAGGTGAGAGGCAGGGGGAGAGGAGGGCGGGGCCTGCTCCACTCCTTGGCCGGCCTCCTCCCCCTGACCTGCTGGGCCAGCTGCCCAGGTGAGGACCCTGCAGCAGGGGCCTGGGCACCTGCGACACCTGTCAGCCACGCGCAAGGTGGCCTGAGCCCAAGAGAGCGGACGCCGCGCAGGACTGCGCCAGGCAGGCAGGGGCAGGGCCGGTCCGTGGCACAATGGTGCCACCCAGTGGCCACTCCGAGGTCGCACCCACACACTGTAGGAGGAAGGCGTCCCAGGGCCAGGCTCAGGGACCCCACCTCCCCACCCAGCTGGGCAGGGGGCGGGTCTGCAGATTCCGTTCATGAAAGGACAGGACGCCAGCCAAACGTGGTTCCCCGTAAGGACAGGTGTCTTCTGAGCGCAGGTGCATCGTAGCTAACAAAGGCGACACACGTGGACACACGGACGGCCCTGCTCCCCGCCATCCCTCCACTCCGCCCCTGGTGGCTCAGGACAGGGGCCTCCCGCCCGGGGTCCTGGGCTGCACAGAGGCGTCGGGCCGTCCGGGCTCAGAGCAGGGGACCCTGAGGCTGGGAGAGGCCAGGGGCCTGCCCTCAGCTGGGGGGTGGTCTCTGCGGGCTGCACGTTGGTGCCACCCCTGTCGAGTGTCGGGGGCGGGGTCCGTGGCAGGTGATCTGCGCAGGGAAGTGGAGCCCTCATTGGTGCCCAGGGAAGGGGACGGGGTGGGGGCACAGGTGAGGAGGCACCGGCAGGCGTTCCTTCCCGGGCAGCCCCGCCTCCAGCCCCGCCTCTGGCCCCAGGTGCGAGCACTGTGTCCCAGCCACCATCTTCCCGCTGAGACGGGGGGGGGGGGGGGGGCCTCACCCCGGGCAGTCGGGGAGGTGGTTACGGCTGTGGCTAAAATTAGGGCTGCGGTTAGGGTGGGAGTTAGGTAAGGGTTAGGGTTAGGGTTAGGGTTAGGGTTAGGGTTAGGGTTAGGGTTAGGGCTAGGGCTAGGGCTAGGGCTAGGGCTAGGGCTAGGGTTAGAATTAGAGCAAGGACTGTTAGGTAGGGGTTAGGGTTAGGGCTGTGAGTAGGGTTAGGGTTGGGGTTAGGGTTAGGGTTAGAATTAGAGCAAGGACTGTTAGGTTAGGAGTCAGGGTTAGGGCTGTGAGTAGGGTTAGGGTTGGGGTTACGGCTGTGGTTGAGATTAGGATTAGGTGGGCAGGGTTAGGGGTAGGGCTATGAGTAGGGTAGGGTTGGGGTTAGGATTATGGCTGTGGTTAGGGTTTGGGTTTGGCTGTGGTAGGTTGAGCTTAGGTTTAGGGCTGAGGGTGGGTTGGGGTCAGGGTTAGGGCTTCAGTAGGTGGTGTTAGGATTAGGGCTGCAGGTAGGTTAGGGTTAGGGTTAGGGCTGTGGGTAGGTTAGGGTTAGGGTTTAGGGTTTGGGTTAAGGTTAGGGTTAGGGTTAAGGTTTAGGGCTGTGGTTAGGGTTAGGGTTAGGGCTGTGGGTAGGTTAGGGTTAGGGCTGTGGTTAGAGTTAGGGTTAGGGCTGTGGTTAGGGTTAGGTTTAGGGCTGTGGTTAGGGTTAGGGTTAGGGTTTAGGGTTTGGGTTAAGATTAGGGTTAGGGTTAAGGTTTAGGGCTGTGGTTAGGGTTAGGTTTAGGGCTGTGGTTAGGGTTAGGGTTTAGGGCTGTGGTTAGGGTTAGGTTTAGGGCTGTGGTTAGGGTTACGGTTAGGGTTAATGTTAGGGCTGTGGTTAGGGTTAAGGTTTAGGGCTGTGGTTAGGATTAGGATTAGGATTAGGGTTAGGGTTAGGGCTGTGGATAGGGTTAGGGTTAAGGTTAGGGTTAGGGTTAAGGTTAGGGTTAGGGTTAAGGTTAGGGTTAGGATTAGGGTTAAGGTTAGGGTTAGGGTTTAGGGTTAGGGTTAGGGTTTAGGGCTGTGGTTAGGGTTAGGGTTAAGGTTAGGGTTAGGATTAGGGTTAAGGTTAGGGTTAGGGTTTAGGGTTAGGGTTAGGGTTTAGGACTGTGGTTAGGGTTAGGGTTAAGGTTAGGGCTGTGGATAGGGTTAGGGTTAGGGGTTAGGGTTAGCTTAGGGTTAGGGTTAGGTTAGGGTTAGGGGTTAGGGTTAGGTTAGGGTTAGGGGTTAGGGTTAGGTTAGGGTTAGGTTAGGGTTAGGGGTTAGGGTTAGGTTAGGGTTAGGGGTTATGGTTAGGGTTAGGGTTAGGTTAGAGTTAGGGTTAGGTTTAGGACTGTGGTTAGGGTTAGGGTTAGGACTGTGGTTAGGGTTAAGGGTTAGGGTTAGGGTTAGGACTTTGGTTAAGGTTAGGGTTAGGGTTAGGACTGTGGTTAGGGTTAGGGTTTGGGTTAGGACTGTGGTTAGGGTTAGGGTTTGGGTTAGGACTGTGGTTAGGGTTAGGGTTAGGGCTGTGGATAGGGTTAGGGTTAGGGTTAGGGTTAGGGTTTAGGGTTAGGGTTAGGGTTAGGGTTAGGGTTAGGGTTAGGGTTAGGTTTAGGGCTGTGGTTAGGGTTAGGGTTGGGGCTGTGGGTGGATTAGGTTCCTCCCTGCTCAGCCTCCCTGTCTCTCCCGCCTCCCCTCCCTTCCTCCTGTCTCCCCTCTCGCAGATGGAAGCTTGGCCTCTCCTTGCTGGCGGTCAGCTGGTGGCCGTGACCCTGCCCTGGAGCTCAGCCTTGCCCTGGTTCATTTTACGGTGCCAAGGGCGGGTGGAACCTGGGCTTGCGAGGTGGTTGGGCTGGGTCTGCAGCTCCCTGGAGTCCTGTCTGTGGGCTCAGGTCAGGCAGGTGCGGGGCCCCTTCCCTGACCCTGGGCAGAGGGACCCCCAGCCATGGGCTGAGGTACACTGAATGCGGGTGAGTGTGCTTGCATTGCCCCGCAGCCCCCACCCCGTGATGCCAGCCTGCCAGGCCCTCCTCCAAGTGCCACCAGCACCGAGGCCCCCCGCAGCCTGGCAGACTCCCTGTGCACCTGTGCTGGCCAGGCCCCTTGCCAGGCCATGGAAGGTGGGGGACCCCCTGCTGAGGGATTCTCTTACTTGGGAGCAGGGCAGGGAGTGGGGGCCGCGGGAGCCACACCTGGGCCCAGGGCCTGGAGGGGAGAGGCCCTCAGCATGCAGGGTTGGGGGTCGGGAGGTCAGAGGATAGGGTGGACACCCAGCAGCAGACCCGGCGCCGCCCCCTGCCTGTCAGAGACAGCCCCTCCCTCTGTGCCCAGCACAGCCATGTGTCCCGTCCCTGCTGGCTCCCAGGTGCAACTGGGGACCCTCTCCTGGCCCCATTCCAGAGAGACCCCCGCCACGCGCACGCCGCTCCCCACGCCCCGCCGCCTCTGACGCCGGCTGGGTCCCTGGCCTGCCCTGGGCAAGACCCCGCCCCCTGAGGTCTTGGCTCAGCCCCTCCCCGCCCCGTTCCCGCGGTGGGTGAGTCCTGTCTCTCCCTCGGCGATGGCCTGGGCTCCTCGCCCCGCGGTTTTCCAGCGTCAGCGTCTGCTTCCTCGCGAGGTCCGGGGCTCAGGCGTGAGCCGCGGGAGCCCCGCCCTACACGACGCCCCTCCCCCGCCATGGAAGCGTCGCCCCAGTTTTCACGCGCCTGTCGGTGCCCCCAGGGCGGGGACACGGTGCCTCTTGGAGCTACGGCGGTGCCAGCATTGGAGTATTTCAGAAGCTCCGACTCCTCGTGCCGGTCACACAGAGCTCAGGAACGCGTCTGGGGCCCGAGGGGGCCTGGGCAGCTGCCCCCTCCCGCGGGCCCCGGCGTCCTTGCTGGTGCGCTCGCGGAGCTGCCTGCCGCCGGGGCCGCCGCTCCGAGCTCCGAGCTCCGCTCTCGTCCCCACACGCAGGGCCGGAGGCCGGGGGGGGGGGGGGGGGGCAGGGGCCGATCCCTGAGCCGTCACGGCGGCTCCTGGGGCTCAGAGTGCGGCTGGGACCCACCCCAGGCACCCCGACGAGGGGCGTGGGCATCGTAAGCACCGGCCCCAGGCCCGCCCCCGGGAAGTCGTCCGTGGAAATCTCCACCCGTTTCCTCTCGGCCTGCAGGGGTCCTGCGAGCGCCTGGCTGCTCGGGTTGAGTGCCTGCTGTTCGGGTCTGTGCTTCCCTGCGTGGCGTCTCTGTCCTGCCGTGGGGCCCGCCCACGTTTCCTGTAACCTACATCCACGCGGACTCCCTGCAGCTCCGTGTCCGTGTGTCCCGCGTAGACTCCCTGCAGCTCCGTGTCCGTGTGTCCCGCGTGGACTCCCGCAGCAGTGCCGTGTCCGTGTGTCCCGCGTGGACCCCCTGCAGCTCCGTGTCCCTGTGTCCCGCGTAGACTCCCTGCAGCTCCGTGTCCGTGTGTCCCGCGTAGACTCCCTGCAGCTCCGTGTCCGTGTGTCCACGTGGACTCCCTGCAGCTCCGTGTCCGTGTGTCCTGTGTGGACTCCCTGCAGCTCCGTGTCCGTGTGTCCTGTGTGGACTCCCTGCAGCTCCGTGTCCCTGTGTCCCGCGTAGACTCCCTGCAGCTCCGTGTCCGTGTGTCCCGCGTGGACTCCCGCAGCAGTGCCGTGTCCGTGTGTCCCGTGTGGACTCCCTGCAGCTCCATGTCCGTGTGTCCCGCGTGGACCCCCTGCAGCTCCGTGTCCCTGTGTCCCGCGTAGACTCCCTGCAGCTCCGTGTCCGTGTGTCCACGTGGACTCCCTGCAGCTCCGTGTCCGTGTGTCCCGTGTGGACCCCCTGCAGCTCCGTGTCCGTGTGTCCCGTGTGGACCCCCTGCAGCTCCGTGTCCGTGTGTCCCGCGTGGACCCCCTGCAGCTCCGTGTCCGTGTGTCCCGCGTGGACTCCCTGCAGCTCCGTGTCCGTGTGTCCCGTGTGGACCCCCTGCAGCTCCGTGTCCGTGTGTCCGCGTGGACTCCCTGCAGCTCCGTGTCCGTGTGTCCGCGTGGACTCCCTGCAGCTCCGTGTCCGTGTGTCCCGCGTGGACCCCCTGCAGCTCCGTGTCCGTGTGTCCCGCGTGGACTCCCTGCAGCTCCGTGTCCGTGTGTCCCGTGTGGACCCCCTGCAGCTCCGTGTCCGTGTGTCCGCGTGGACTCCCTGCAGCTCCATGTCCGTGTGTCCGCGTGGACTCCCTGCAGCTCCGTGTCCGTGTGTCCCGCGTGGACTCCCTGCAGCTCCGTGTCCGTGTGTCTCGTGTGGACTCCCGCAGCAGTGCTGTGTCCGTGTGTCCCGCGTGGACTCCCGCAGCTCCGTGTCCGTGTGTCCTGCGTGGACTCCCTGCAGCTCCGTGTCCCTGTGTCCCGCGTGGACTCCCTGCAGCTCCGTGTCCGTGTGTCCTGCGTGGACTCCCTGCAGCTCCGTGTCCTGTGGCTGCCGCTCGCCCCGGGGCCGCAGGTCTCTCTGAAGTCGCCCTCACTGTGGTCTCCACCCCCGCTGATGCTCCTCAGAGGAACAACACTGCGTCCTCTCTGCCTTCTGGGATTCCCCAGAGACACACCCAGCAGCAGACGTGTGTGTGACACACACACACGCACACTCACATGAGGTTACACACATGCACACGCATGCATGTACGCACACACATGAGATCATGCACGCACACACACATGAAGTCACACACATGCACACACACTCACGTGAGATTACACACATGCACACACATGCATGTACACTCACACATGAAATCACACACATGCATGCACACTCACATGAGACTACACACATGGACACACACACTCACATGAGATAACACACATGCACACAATCACATGATACTACACACATGCACACACACTCACATGAGACTACACACATGCACACACATGCATGCACACTCACATGAGATTACACACACATGCACACACATGCATGTACGCTCACACATGAAATCACACACATGCACGCACATTCACATGAGATTACACACATGGACACACACTCACGTGAGACTACACACATGCACACACACGCACACTCACGTGAGACTACACACATGCACACACACTCACATGAGATTACACACATGCACACACATGCACACTCACATGAGACTACACACATGCACACACATGCATGTACACTCACACATGAGATCATACACATGCACACTCACGTGAGATTACACACATGCACACACATGCATGCACATTCACGTGAGACTACACACATGTACACATGCACACACTCACATGAGACTACACACACGCACACACATGCACATGAGACTACACACATGCACACACACTCACGTGAGACTACACACATGCACGTACACTCACACATGAGATCACACACATGCACACATACATGAATGCACATGCACGCACACTCCCACACAAGATCACACACATGTACACACATGCATGTAAACACGCGTGCCTAATGCATGTATATCAATGTACACACACGCACATACACGCACACACCCTTATGCATACACACATGAAATCACACGTGTGCATGCACACACACCCACACATGTATGTGAGATTTATTGTGAGAAACCATCTGCCGTGACTGTGGAGCCAACTCCCACAATCTGCCTTCTGCAGGCTGGGGCCCAAGCGGAGCTGGAGGGGTCATCTGAAACCCCCGAGCTGGGGTCCACGGCAGAGCCCCCGGCCAGCTCCCTGCAGCCCCCAGGAACCCCCAGGGCGCGGTGGGCGGCTGGCCCCGTCGTCAGGCAGAGCGGGGGTCCCACCTTCTCTGCGCTTTACCTGCCCAGCCTCGGTGGCTTGGACGAGCGCCCCCCAATCACACACCCGGGGCACCGCCTGCTCTCCTCAGTCCCCAGTTGAACGCCGACCTCACACACACCCCGAGTGGCCCCGGCGCCCTGCTGCTGGTCAGGTGGCCACAAAATCAGCCATCGGCACCCCACAGAGAGTCCCCGGGGAGGCCGACAGGAGCAGTATCTGGGGGGTCTCTGGGAGGACCCCAGGGTGAGTGCTGCTGTCCTCACAGCGGGGGCGGCCAGCAACGCCACGCCCGGGTTCCCCCGGCCGGCACAGCGCAGGGCTGGCCATCTCCGCCCACTCGCAGGCTCTCGTCTGGCTGTGGGTGGGCCTGTGGGATTCGGAGAGCTCTGGGTGCCCCGGTCTCGGAACGTTCCAGTCTGTGCAGGCAGGGCAGGGGGAGCTCTGTGGGAGTCCACGTGGGAGTGTTCTGGCCACGCCTAGAGAGGCTTCAGGTCCTCCCCACCCCTCAGCAGGGCTGCACAAGACCCTGGGCCCTGAGGGGAGCCTCAGGACAGAGGTCAAGGGGGCCAGGAGTGACACCCCCAGCCTGGTACCCCCTTTGATTCAGGGGTTGCGATGCCTCCTGCAGGAAGCCTTCCCTGGTAGCTCTGGGATAGATTTCCACGTCCCCAGGACCTGCCACGGCCCCTAGAGCAGGAGGCCCTTCCCCCCCATTTCACTGCGTCTGGGGTGGCGCTGAGAACCTACGTGTCCTCCATCCATGGTGTCCACGCTGTGTGTCTCCTGTCCATGGTGCCCACACTTTGTCCCCTGTCCGTGGTGTCCACACTGTGTGTCCCCTGTCTGCCATCCATGCTGTGTGTCCTCTGTCCATGGTGTCCACATTGTGTGTCCTCTGTCCATGGTGTCCACACTGTGTGTCCTCTGTCCATGGTGTCCACATTGTGTGTCCCCTGCCCATGGTGTCCACACTGTGTCCCCTGTCCGTGGTGTCCACGCTGTGTGTCCCCTGTCTGCCATCCATGCTGTGTGTCCCCTGCCCAAAGTGTCCACACTGTGTCCCCTGTCCGTGGTGGCCCTAGAGCTCCCACCATCCCCTGGGCACAGGCTCGGCAGGACCCCTGGGAACACCAAGCTCCCGGCAGCGAGGCCCGGGCTGGGCTGGACAGAGCCTGCCTGCTCGCTGTCCCCCGGCCCTGGGCAGAGCTGGAGCATGCAGAGTGCTGAGCTGTGCAGGTGCACGCTGTGGGGGGGGGGGCTGGAGCGCTCACCCCAGCCGAGGGCCACAGAGCCCCTGCCCCAAATCCAAGGAGCAGAACCCCGGTATGCTGCCGTGGCTACGGGGGGGGGGGGCTCTCCACCTGCTCTGCACCTGCAGGCTCCGCCCCCCCACAGGGACGCTGGGAGCGCAGTGCCTCCTCCTGGCACCTCCTGGGCCACCAGCTCCCCGGGGTGAAGCCTCCTGTCTGGTTATGGGGAGCAGTGTCCCCTCCAGGGGTATGTCGGGTCCCCTTCCACCTCCCTGTCACTAGCCCTGTCCCTCAGAGACCCACGCTAGGCACAAGCCACCCCTGCCCCACTCTTGCCCCTCAGAAACCTGTGTGGGGCGCCCCCACCCTGCCCCTGTCCCAGCCTCCTGTCCCTACCCTTGGTACCACCTGCACCCTGGGCCAGCCACTGGCCTCGCCCCCTGGACCCAACGCTGTCCCGCCACCGGCTGTCCCAGAGTGCAGCTGTCCTGAGATCCACGGGCTCGCTCCCGGGGCCCTGGCCTGGGACCCCTGCCCTGGGACCTCTCCTGCTTCTGTTACCGGTGAATGGCAGGGTTCTTGTCTTCGTGCCAGAAAGAATTCAGGCATGAGGCAGAGAGTAGTGGAAAAGTAAAATAGCAAGGTTTATTAGGGCAGGGACATCTGTAAGAACGGATGGACACCTCTCCAGACAGGACCTGAGAGAGTGCATAGTCGCTTGGACTGAGGTGGGGGGTAAAGAGGGTGCATGGTTGAGTGGAGAGAGTACACCTGGGCAGGCCAGGAGGGTGACTCAGCATGGAGGCAGAGGGCTGAGCGCGCAGTCCGGGGGTTTTTAAGGAGATGGGTCTTTGTCTTCACACATTTCCTCCTGAAACAAAGGATTTTATGGCTGTAAATACTAAGAAGCTCCTATCTGAGTTTTCCCCTGAAGGTATCAGACAGGAGGAAGCCTCGCTGGCGCCATCCTGGGTTCAGAGGAAGGGTGAGCAGGACCCCCAGGAGAATGGGGATCCGGAGCAGGGTGTTTGAGATGCAGATACTGGGCTGCACCGGGAGACTGTGGGAGATTGTCAGGCAGGAGGGGCGGGGACCCCCACCTGGCAGGTTATCGGGTAGGAGGGGGCAGGGCAGGATGCAAATACCGGCTGCCCCTGAAACGTTACTGGGAGGACTTTGAGATGCAGATACTGGACATAGACATCTTCTCTTTAGGCCTTTGTCACACACACATAAGTTCATATCTGACTTCCCACCTAACACTTCCTCCTCCAGGGCGGACGGGGTTCCGTGAACCCCACACCGCACAGCCCCGCCCAGGGCACCCATCCACAAGGTCCCCCGGAGCCACCGGGCAGGACTGGGCGGGCAGCTCCGGAGGTTTCCAGGCAGGGGACAAAAGCCGGCCACGCCTCCGGCGTCCGCGCCAAGGAGCGCTCAGGTCACCCGCCCCGCGTGTCAGCGAAGTGAGCAGGACCTGGGCTTCCCGCTGTGGGAGCCGCAGGTGCACAGCCGGGCCCCGCTCCCGGAGGAAGTCCTCCCGGGGCCAGCAGGGGGCGCCCGAGGCAGGCGGACGCCAGGAGCAGGGTGCGGGCGCGCTCGCCGGCTCCGGCCGGTGCGCCTGAGCGCGCGGATCCGGAGGCCGCGTCTTCACGGACGCGCCCCTCCCAGACGCGCGGAGAGCCATGGTGCAGGGAGCCGAGCACAGACACCGGGGGTCGTGGGGGTCGCCGGCGCAGGAGGAGGCGGGAAAGGCTCTGCGCAGCCCGGGTCTCGGCCCCGACCTCACACAGCTTACAGGACGCTGTCCCTGCTGCCTTCCGGGGTCGCCGGCGGCTGAGGGGGCCACGGGGAACCCCCAGCCAGGCAGGGCCCCTCCCTGCCCTCCTGCTCCCCACAGCCCTGACACCGCCACAGCTCTGCACGCAGCTCCAGGCTCCGGATGGCCTGCGGTGGAGCTGGGGAGGCGTCCAGCCCAAGACCCCCAGGTGCAATCCGAGCAGCAGGGGTGGGACCCCGGGGGCTGCTGGGCCTCTCCCCTGGGGGGGCCACGCTCCTGCCACGGAGAACTGGCCAGGGTCACAGCCGCGCGGACACTGAAGACGCCGGGGCAGCAGAGGGGAGCTGGGCCAGGTCTGGGCGCCTCCATCGGGAGCCGGGGCAGCACCTGTGCCCCATGCCCGCACGGGGGCATGGGAGGTGCTTGGGCCTGGCAGGGACAGGCAGAGCCGCCAAGGTGCAGCCTACCCGTGGCCGGCCGTGCCGCAGGGTCAGTCGCCCGTGGGCGCCCGGCTCCTCTTCCGTCCGCGGAGGGCCGCAGTGCCCGAGTCTGTTGATTAAAACAGGTTTGGCTGTGGTCCCCGCAAGACCCCCAACACCAGGGCCCAAACGGGGTGCACGTTTCTGTCCCCATCTGCGCAGGTGTTCCCGGGGAGCAGGCCACCGCCCCTGTGAGTCCTGGGCCCTCACTCTGTGGGGCTCTGCCTTGTCCCGGGTCCCACCCCACCCCAGCCAGCTGGGGGCGGGACCCAGCAGAGCAAGGTGGGGGTGCACCTGCCATGTCCAGGTCAGCCCAGAGCAGCGCCCCTTCCTTTGGCCGGCACTCAGCCCCGTGGCCGCAGCCGCCGCCAGGGCAGCTGGGCCATGTCCCCCTGCTGCTGCTCAGGAAGGGGCGGGACGTGTGGGCTTGACAGGCAGCCTGCTGGCTCCATGTTGCTTAGGGCTGCGGAGAGGAAGTGAGGTAAGTAACGCCAGGCCACATTGTATCGGCGACGCGAGATCGGCTCCACCAGATGGGCCTCCGGCGAGTGCTTGTTCAAAAATGGACTCTGAGTAGAAGAAGCATTTCTATTGGATGGATGGTGGGCGGGTGGGGGCGTGGGCGGGTGTGTGGATGAGTGGATGGGGGTGGGTGGATGTGCGGATGAATGGACGGGTGGCTGTGCGGATGAATGGACGGGTGGGTGGGTGGACAGATGGGTGGGTGGGTGTTTGAATGTGTATACAGATGGATGGGTGCATGGATGAATGGGCGGGTACATGGACGGATAGATCTGTGGATGGACGGGTGAACTGACGGGTGGGTCAGTGCGTGGACTGACGGAAGTTTGGTGGGTGGGCAGATGTGCGGATGGGTGGATGAATGGGGGGACACGTGGAGAAATGGGCGGGTGGGTGGATGATGGACAGGTGAGTGGGTGGATGGGAGGGTGGATGTGTGGATTGATGGGTGGGTGAGTGGACGATGGACACACGGATGGGCGGATGGGAACCTGGACACGTGGATGGTGGATGGAGCTGGGTGGAGGGTGGCAGGGTGGTCAGCATGTGGCCAGCTGGGGGGTGAGTGTGTGCACTGAGCAGGACCCGGCGTCCACAGATGGTTGGGGGGCAGGCGCCTGAGGCGAGGGCTCGACCTGGGTCATCGGAGGCCCTGCGGGGGGCGGGGCCCTGGGTGGCTCAGCTGTGACCTGGGTCTGAGAAGGGCTTAGCCTGGTCGGCAGGAGCTTCTGGTACGCTCTCCACAGCTGTCCTGCTGACGGGCAGCCACAGCTGGACTCTCAGAGGGGCACACGGGGCCTCAGAGAGGCAGTGGGGGGGCACGGCCGGGAGGCGCGGGTCAGAAACTCGAGGACCCCAGGGTAAGCAGCCCGGCCAGATCCGAGTGAGGCCGATGCATTCGCGGGGTCTGGGGTCCCAGCTTTGGAGCGACACAGGCTTGTGATGGAGCTGAAGCAGCCGGGGGTTTCAGGGCAGGGAGCGCCAGCGCACTGTCCCCGTCTGCCCTCCTGCCCTGGCGGGGGCTGGGCCCCTCGGTGCATGGGCGCGGAGCCGCCCTGAGGCCACCGGGGCGCTGCAATGGACAGGAAATGAAACACCCAAGGCTTTCCTCCCTGAACAATGCCCGCGCCAATCAGATGGGCAGAGGCACCCTGAGCCGGCACCGGGTGAGGCCGCAGGGCTGGGCCCTGCCCTCTGGGGAGTGGGAGCAGCGGGAGGGAGGGCGAGGCGCCCCCTGCTGCCCTGGGCACACCCGGTGCAGCCCGGATCCGTGGGGAGCACGGGGGGAGGGGCGCCTCTGACACTGGGTCCCCCCAGCCCGCCGTGGGTGGGCGAGGGAGGCAGCCAGGCACAGGTCCTTGCCCCAATCAATGAGGTTTTGACTTTTTTTTTTTTTTTGCAGATTTATGTATTTATTTTGAAATGCAGAAAGAGAGAGAGAGAGAGAGAGAGAGAGAGAGAGAGAGAGAGAGAGGTCTTCTATCTGCTTGTTCATTCTCCAAATGGCTGCAATGGCCAGGGCTGGGCCAGGCTGAAGCCAGGAGCCAGCAGCTTCTTCCAGGTCTCCCATGCATCTTGACACACGTGTTGTGTGTTTGTGGGTACCCATGTTCGTACGTGCACCCCTCACACACCCCGCGCCCTACACGCACCGACATGGGCTGTGGCCCTGTGGCAGGTGCCTGGCACAAGGCCCCACTTGACACTGGCAAACATGTGACCCTGCATCACACAGTGGTCCCAGGCCGGCCACCATCCAGGGGACCCCAGAGCACCACGTGGCACCTGGGACCTGAGGTCGGGGGCAGCCAGGCGTCCGGCCATGTGGCCAAGACAGGCAGTTTCCCACGGGGATGGAGATGGGCAGGGGGAGACAGCGCAGCCTCTCTGAGCCTCAGTCCCTCCCGTGGGAAGTGGCGGTCACCACAGCCGACGGCTGGCACTGCCCAGGGTGCACCCGGCCCGCGGGCACTGCCTGCTCAGTCCCCCCACACCTCCCGGCCCGTGCAGCCCTCACCCTGCTTCCGGGGCAGACCACGGCTCGGAGCCACCTGCAGCACCCCTGAGTGAATCCCGAGATGTACAGGTGCCTGAGGCTGGGTGCAGAGCCTGCGTCCACATGGGCACGCGATGCCCACGGCTGTCACAGGGCAGCCCGGCCCCCAGCCCTCCCGGTGACACAGCGGGGAGCCTGGTCTGGGGCAGCAGCCTCCCCGCTCCCTCCCTCCCATCCCCCACTGGCCCCGCCGCTGAGTGACAGCCGCCTGCCCCCTGCTGCAGCCGCTCCCTCTACGGCTCCCGCCGGGCCCCAGCCTGGGACCCCACCCAGCCTCCTACCAGGTGTGCCCAGGGGCTCCTCGGGCTCAGCAGGAGGCGTCCCCTGGGACTGCGATGTCCACGGCGGGAGAGGGCACAGCTGTCCTTACTGAGAAGGTAGAGACTCCTGCATCGCTGATCCTCGCCCGCGTTCCTCACCATGTCGACAGCCAGGGACGACTTCATCCCGAGCGCTGGGGTCCAGGGCTCCCCCAGCAAGTCTGCACCCGGGGCCAGTGCTTCCCGTCCTGGCCGGTCCACCTGCCCGCGCGGGACGGCCCCAGCAGGGGTGTTCTCCATGACGCCCACCCGGAGAGGGCCCTGGACAGCGGTGGTCAGCCAGAGGGAGCCCCTCCCTGCAGCCGCGGCACGCACAGGAAGGCCCGCCTTGCACTGGACGCTGTCTGGACCACATGTACAGGTGGACACTGAGGCTGGGGGAGGGGAGACACGGCCTGGGGGAGGGGAGGCACGGCCCGGGGGAGGGGAGACACGGCCTGGGGAGGGGAGGCACGGCCCACCCAGGTGGCTCCAGGCTGGGGCTGGCACCAAGGGCCCAGGTGCAGGAAGCAGGGATTCAGGAGGGGCGGGGCTGAAGGTTGCCCACCCTGGCGGATGATGTCATCAGTGACGTGTGCATGGCGAGACGTCAGAGAACCCCGAAAGGACAGAGTGTGGGTGAGCTTCAGGATTGAGCACACGGCGTGGGTGGGGGCTGCAGAGTGCGGAAGACGCGTGCCCCCTCCCCCCCAGTCTCCAGGGCCTCTGCTCTGGATCCCTGGTGCTGACCAACGTGATTCCCTGGGTTCCTGGGAGCCGCTGCAGCCGGAGGGAGGTGCTGTGGGACCCCCATCTACAGCACAGGCCAACCTGGGGCCCACAGCACACCGCAGAATCCCACAGGCTCCCGGGGCCACGGACTGCACCTGCCGGGCTGTGCTGGCGTCACGGGTGAGCACGGGTGGGTAGGCTGTGCCGGCGCTGGGCAGGAGGGGGGCTGGGCACCCGGCTTGCTCTCTCCCTCCCACCAATGCACTGCTGTCTCTGCCACAGGGGAGGGGCCCCAGCCAGCCCAGGCGGGGCCATCGAGTCCCAGGTAGCCCACAGAGCTCTTCCCTGGACAGTGGGCGGGGCAGGGGTGGGTGCGGCCACATCCTGGTGGTACAACCTTGAACTGGCTGCGTGCCCTCCCCAGAGTCCAGCCTGTGAGCCACGCTCTGACTCCCAGGCCCAGGCTTGTGGGGACAATGAGCGGCACCGGTGCCCAACGTCAGCCCCCGTGGGTGCAGGGCCAGAGGTGTGGCTTCCCCAGGCTCTAGCCAGGTCACGGCATCTGGGCCTCCTGGAGTCCAGCCCATGAGCCACTCTCTGACCCCCAGGCCCAGGCTTGCGGGGACAATGAGCGGCACCGGTGCCCAACGCCGGCCCCCGTGGGTGCAGGGCCGGAGGTGTAGCTTCCCCAGGCTCTCGCCAGGTCACGGCGTCCAGGCGTGCAGGAGTCCTGAGTGGCCTCTGGAGTGCGTGTTTTCCAGGCAGGGGTTGCCTTCCCCAAGCAGTGCTGGCCTGCGTGGGCCCCACTACAGGAGCCACCCGTGAGACCGTGACGGATGGGGCTGGCAGGGAAGCCGACACCCGGTCCCTGCTCCTGGAGGCGGCCCGGTCAGGCTCAGATGGAGGGCAGGATGGCCAGGGGACCTGCTGTGTGCGGTGTGTGCACACGTATGAGTGCATGTGTGTGTGTGTGCGTGTGTGCATGCGTGCCTGTTGCGTGTGTGAAGGGGCCGGGGAGGAGCCGGTGCAGACCCCAGATCGCGGGGCGTGGCCTGTGCCCTGCAAGCAGCTAGGAGCAGAGGCCGCGAGCACCCTCAGCCGCCCGTGAGCGCCAGGCGCCGCCGAGTCCCCAGCCCCAGCCACTTACTTTGGCCACACCGCCTCGGCGAGTTAATTCCCCAAACCAGCGAGCTGGTGCCCGGGCACACACGGAGCTCCGGCAGCCCAAGCGCACACTGGTTCAGCCTGCAGGCGGCACAAGCCCAGCCCTCAGCCACAAGCTGCCGGGGGCTCTCGGGGTCGGTCTCCCCTACATTCAGCAGACCAAGAGGACCCGTGGACGGGAGAGCCCTGCACCCGGGCCCTACACCCTACACCCCTGCACCCTGTACCCCACACCCCTGCACCATGCATCCCACACTCCTGCCACCCACCCAGTCCCCCCAGGAGCAGCATCTCCTGTCTCTCCGGGGCCCGTCCATCTGCCAGGCCGAAAGCACAGAGGGAAGGTCCCTAGGAGTGTGGGTGGCAGCTGATGGGGACCCAGGAGCCCTCGGCAAAGAGCAGCCAGGCCCCACTTCCTCCCTGCGGTCTGGCTCCTCTCGGGGTGGCCAGCCCCACAGCCATGCTGACCCATGGCCATGCTGACCCCAGCCCCACAGCCACGCTGACCCATGGCCACGCTGACCCCAGCCCGACAGCCCCACAGCCACGCTGACCCATGGCCACGCTGACCCCAGCCCCACAGCCCCACAGCCACGCTGACCCACGGCCATGCTGCCCCCAGCCCCGCAGCCACACTGACCCATGGCCATGCTGCCCCCAGCCCCACAGCCACGCTGACCCATGGCCATGCTGCCCCCAGCCCACAGCTCCACAGCCACGCTGACCCATGGCCATGCTGCCCCCAGCCCCGCAGCCACGCTGACCCCAGCCTGTGCCAGGGCACCATGCTGTAATGCATTGCAGGGCCCTGACGTCCCTTCCTCCCCGCCCACAGCCCGCCCCCTGGCCTTGGGGGGAGCACAGAGGGCTTGGCCTGGACGAGGGGCCGTGACGGGGCCGTGAGAGGGCCTGAAAGGCACCCAGCAGAGGCCAGGCAGAGCCACGGCTCCCTCGCAGTGGCTTCCGGCCGCCCAGCAGCGGCGTCGGCCCTGTCGTGGCCACGGCTGCCGCCCCGCTGGCCCTGAGATTAGGTGCTCCCCGCGGCTTCTCCCACCCTCTGGTCACTCCAGCCAAGGACCCGACGGCCGAGAGCAAAGCAGCAGGCGTGTGTGCGTGTGTGCACGTGTCCCTGTGTGGGCGCAGCTGTCTGCACATGTATGTGTGTGTGTGTCTGGTGTGGGTGCGTGCATGCACCTGTGCACACATGTGTCTGCATGGTGGGGTGTGTGTACACGTGTGTGCGTGTGTGCACGTGTCCCGGTGTGGGTGCAGCTGTCTGCACATGTATGTGTGTGTGTCTGGTGTGGGTGCGTGCATGCACCTGTGCACATGTGTGTCTCTGCGTGGTGGGGTGTGTGTACATGTGTGTGCGTGTGTGCACGTGTCCCGGTGTGGGTGCAGCTGTCTGCACATGTATGTGTGTGTGTCTGGTGTGGGTGCGTGCATGCACCTGTGCACATGTGTGTCTCTGCGTGGTGGGGTGTGTGTACACGTGTGTGCGTGTGTGCACGTGTCCCTGTGTGGGCGCAGCTGTCTGCACATGTATGTGCATGTGTGTCTGGTGTGGGTGCATGCATGTACCTGTGCACACGTGTGTCTGCGTGGTGGGGTGTGTGTACACATGTGTGTGCGTGTGTGCACGTGTCCCTGTGTGGGCGCAGCTGTCTGCACATGTATGTGCGTGCGTGTCTGGTGTGGGTGCGTGCATGCACCTGTGCACATGTGTGTCTGCGTGGTGGCGTGTGTGTACACGTGTGTGCGTGTGCATGCGTGTGCATGCGTGCGTGTGCCTATGCGTGTGATACGAGCGCTCTTTCCCCGCACCCCCGTGCGCCACCAGGGCACAAAGCTTGTCTGCACACGGCGCGCAGGCCGGCTGTCGCTGCGGGCCCTGACGCTCAGAGTGGCGTGAGCTGGGGCCTGGGCTCCTGGGGCGCCTGGGGCCCTGGCGTCTGTCCGGCGGGGCGCAGCTGCCGGGGCCCGCCCCAGGGGCGTGGGCCGTGGACGTGGGGTCTGCCCCGGGCCGCGGGGAGCCGCGGGGGCCGCGCCGTGCCGGGGTGGGAGGGGTGCTAATCACCACGGCTGTCAGGCGCCATTCTCGCCCGGCTACGCGTCGCTTAAAAATAACTCGCACAAAATGAGTCACTCGCTCTGCCTAGCCGGGTGGAGCGTGCTGAGCGGCCCCGAGCTGGGGGCGGGGCGGGGGCTACGTCCCTCCGGGTGGCAGGCCGGCCGCGTGTTGCCGTCCCGGCGCTGGGGGCAGGGGGTGGCCCCGGCCGCCGCCCAAGAGCAGTGGCTCCGTGGGGTCCCGAGCCCCAGGCCACAGCCGTGGTGGCAGCGCCGTCTCGGATCTGCCGCAGGAGACTCGGCTTCCAAGTCCAGGGATGTAGAAGTGGTGGAGCGGCTTTGGCCTGCGTCCAGAGGCAGGGAGTCCACGTGCAGGTGCCCATGTCCAGGCGGACCACAGGGAGGGCGCTGACGGGCCCAGGACAGCCCCGGGACAGCCACCCCGGTGCCGCAGTTTCAGAGCGGGCATCGGCCCCCAGCGCCTGGCCGGGAGCTCAGCCTGGGTGAGCGGGCAGAGCCCAGCGGTGGCCCCACTGCCTCTCCTACATCTCAGGGATCACAGGTGAACCCAAGCCCCCCGAGCACCGGGGCCGTGACGGCTACGACGCTGTCAGCTTTGCAGCTTTGAGGAAAGAATTTGCAAGATGGATTTAAAACCTGTAGACTTTTCTGTTCTTTGCACACAGGAAATCCCACGCCCGGGGCTCCGAGCCGAGGGAGGCAGCCGGATCGGCTGTGGAGGCAGCCTCGGCATCTCGGGTGCTGGCTGCCTGCGGGAGAGCACGGAGACCCCCCGCGGTGCGGGGACGGAGCCCCGAGCCCCAGCCAGCCGGAGGAGCCCCGGGCGTCCCTGGAGGCAGGGAGGGGGGTCAGAGTCGGAAGGAGGAGGGCGGCACAGACACACAGACGGGGAGACAGGGAGATGCGGAGGGGGCGATGCTGGCCTTGGGGACGCAGCAGGGGCCCCCAGCCCGGAATGCAGGTGGCTCTGGAGGCAGCCAGGCTAGGAGTCGGGCGCTGCCCCATCCACCTTGGCCACGCACATGTGGCTGCCCGGCCTGCGTGGTTTAGAGCTGCTTGGGGCACCTGCTGCGGTCCCTGTGTGCCCAGGGTGCACACGAGGCCGTGGCTGCTCCCAACAACACAGGAGGGTGACGTGGCGATGCCTTGGCCTCGAAAGGCACCGGCCGCTGCTTGGTGCTGGGGGCAGGGTCTGACCGTGGGGGTGAGCCTCCGACCCACCGGCTCCCGCTCAGCGAGACTCCGCCCCGCCCCGCTGCCCCCTTGGGGCCGGCGTCTCTGCCCACCCTGCCCCGCACGCCTCTTGTCCAACTTCCCAGGTCCACGGCCTACCCCAGGAGGATTCGCACCTGCCTCACCCACGTCTGATGCGGGTGACAACAGGCTGAGACTCGGGGCTCAGACAGAATAGGAGGGGCCGGGCGGAGTGAGCCGTGTGCGGCTGTGGGCGCTGGCTGGACACCCAGAGCTCCGTCCCTGTGCCCGGGGTGGGTCAAACCCCGAGGCCAAGGTTTGAGGGTGAAGGAAGAGCGGCTCCGGGCTCTGGGCCTGGGGGTCCAGGCGGCTGCAGCGCGGGCTGCTGGGCGGGTGCCACCGGGGTCGCGGGTCAGCACAGCCCAGGTGGCGGGGAGGGCCCGGCCAGCAGCTCCAGAACGGGGCTCGGCTGGGGCGTGTGGTCAGCCGGGCACCACGGGAGCAGGCCTGCAGGTGCACAGGGCAACCCGTGGGAGAAGGCGGGGCAGGCGGCTGGGAGCGCAGCACAGTGCCGGCCTGGGAGAGCCGCGGCTGGGACCCGGCCTGAGAGACCCCCGATTCCGTGTCACCCCGGACGTGGCCACAGAACCCGCGTGGTTTGTAGGCAAGAAGGAGGGGTGTCAGGGGAGGTGGTGTGGGAGGGCTCGGGGTCAGCGGAGGTCATGAGGGAGGGGCCCAGGAGAGAGCTGCCCAACCCCTCGGCCCCTATTCTGGCTTCCAGCGGCCAGAGCCGGGAGGGAGACATCACGGCGGGCTGCGGCCTGGGGCTGGGGCTGGGGCCGGGTTAGGACAGCTGGGCTGCCCATCCCAGGGTTCCAGTGGTCTCAGGAGTGGGGACCGGACCCTAAGCAGCTACCGTGGGCTCTGCTGTGAGCTCCCAGCACCCTCTGTGCCTGCACTGCGCCCGGGGCCACATCTTTCTCCGTGACCTCATGTTCGTGGCCTCCATCCCAGGCCGGGAGAAGACAGAGCCGGCGTGGGTCTTTCCCACACGTGGCCGACACCCTCCAGGGTGCCCTGCCCCATGGGCACGGGGGGTGGTTCTAACAGCTGTGCAGACCCAACTGGGAGTCACGGTGCCACGTGGCACAGCCCCAAGATGTGGCAGTCACCACGCGCCCATCGCTGTTCGAACAGTAGGGCTGAGCACAAGGCTTGCGTAAGACGGGACAGAGGGCGACATTCATCGAAGCTTGGACGGTGACACTGGGCAGTCCATCAGGGGAGGGGTCACCAGCCACACATGTATCCCCCCGCCCACCCACAGGTGCGGTCAGAGTGCCCCCTGACTGCCAGCCCCCGGAGGGCATGAGGCGCCGTGGTGAGATGTCGGGCCTCTGCCCGGAGCCTGGGTCTCCATGGGCCTCAGTGTCCTGCCTCTGGTGACAGTGGACAGATCTGCCCCGAGGGCAGTGCCCAGCTGCCTCCCCGCCTGGGCACACGGGGGGCACTGCAGCAGCCCCGGGGTCAGCTGGGGCCGCGGGCTGTGGGCAAAGGAGGAGGGTGGCCATGGCGGTGGACGTGGCCCTGCTGGCCCTCCCCATCCTGACAGCACTCCCATAGCCCCAGCTGACCACCGAGGCGCAGCCCAAGTGCCGGAGACGACGCTGGGCTGGGGAGGGGCTCCAGTCAGACTCGGCCCCTCCCCACGAGGACCTGTGACACACAGGCCTGGCGGACAGCCCGGATCCGGCCCCACCCCATGACCAGTCCCCAAGTCCACCTGCAAAGTCCTCTCTGTTGTGTGTGGCTCCCGTCCCAGGAGGCAGGGATCCGTGCGTGGGCCTCCCCGGCCCCTCTCCACACCTGCCTGTCTGAGGCCCCAACAGGCACCCCCGAGGCTCTGCGACTCCCGGTCTGGGGCCCAGCCCTGCACCTGCTCGGCTCTGCTCGCTCAACGACCACCCCCAGAGCGGGCGCCCCTTGGGGGTCAGGGGGACCAGGGCAACCAGGGATTCTGGTGAGGGGGCACTGCTGGGGGACGGACAGGGCAGGGCGGGGGCGGCTCTCCAGGGTCGGCCACAGCAGAAGCCCCAGGAGTCCAGCTCAGTTCCCGTCCTTGGGTTTTTTCTGTTTTCAGGGTAATCACCAGACCTGGCCCGGTCATACCGCCATGCCCAGGGCCACACACCAGTTCCAGCTGAACCCAGGGAGGCCCCCAGCTCCCAGGCACCAGGACCGGAGGCAGCTGTCCCAGACGCGGTGGGAGCTCAGCAGGTGCCACGGCCACATGTGCCCTGCCATGGTGTCAGGCTGCAGCCTGGGTGGCTGTGGGCTGCACCTTGCGTGGGGCTGGGCTGTGTCCCCGTTCTGCCGCCCACTGGCTCGCTCTGCCACCTCTCAGCCTCCGTTCTAAGATCTGCTGGGCTCCGTCGATGTCCAGTTTCTGCTCCGACCTTCGGCGTGAGGGCATGAGACGAGGTTGCTGCCCCAACATGCCTTGCACCTGGCCACGTGACGATCGAGACGGGGCAGGGCGCCCGGGCCACTCCCCAGGGCCTCAGACGGCGAGGCGTGGGCCTGACTCAGCTCGCGGGTCGGCGCTGGGTCCCTGTCAGCTTTGAGGAGCAGGAGCTGCCGGGCCTCGTCACTCCCTCACCTGACGCCGTTCACGGCGCCCCCTGCTGGCCCCGGCGTGCCCCTCTGCAGGGCAGCTGGCGTGGGTGAGCCAGGGAGGGCAAGCGGCACGCATGGCCCCGCGTGTCTGTGACGGCCACGCCTGAAGTGGAGGACGCCTGCCCACCCCCGCGCAGGAAGTGGCCGGGTTCCACAGGGCCGCTGAGGGCAGAGGTGGCTTTGACCCCAGAGCTGAGTGGCACTCACGGCGCTCCCCCCTCCCTGGCGGCCGGCAGCCCCCTGAGGCTCACAGGCTGGACAGACACCGATCCGGTGATGCCCGAGGGGGACTCCGGCCCCCACGCCGCCTCGGAACACCTGGCTTCGAAACGCCGGTGGAAAAGTGGAATTCAGAGCCGAGTCTGTGCACAGTTCTTCCACACCACAGCTGTCCCGGACCCTCCTGTGTCCTGGGACCCTCGCCTGCTCCCCGCCCACGCGTGTTCCGGGTCCCTCCCGTGGCAGCCTTCTGCACACCGTGCTCCAATGAGCAGCCTTTGAAAGATGCAAAGCCTCGGATGCCCGGGCGAGGCCCCTCCTCCCAGTCCCCCGCCCCAGCGGTGACCACAGCGGCTCTGCCCTAGGGTCCTCTCTGCTCACGGCCATCGGGCCCTCCCCCAGCCCTGGCCACCACCCTCCCCGGCCTCCCCATCCCCACTCGGCACCGCAGTGAGCCAGGGAGAGCTCCCCTCCCTGGGGGCCGTCCCCGGGGGGTCTCGCCTCCCCTCCTCCCCTTCCTAGGGGCCCGTCCCCGGGGGGGGTGTCTCACCTCCCACTCCTCCCCTCCCTGGGGGCCTGTCCCTGGGGGGTCTCACCTCCCCTCCTCCCCTCCCTGGCTCCTGCCCCAGGGCCTTTGCACGTGCAATGCCTCCTGTCTGGAACAGTCCTGGACGTCTCCACGGCTCACCCTGCCCCTCCCCTTAGCTCTCCGCTAAGGGGACCCCTTCTGGGGAAAGGACCTTCCCTGGCCCCCTGTGTGGAGTGACAGCCACCCCTCCCCTTCCCGCCTTCTGCACAGCTCAGCTCAGCCCTGACCTGCGATCCACTCCCGGGGTTAGGCACAGGGTGGGGCTCTCGCCCGCGGTTCCCAGGGCCCGGAGCAGCCAGGCACACAGTGAGCTCCCAGGGCGGCCCTGCCCTCCCAGCCCGGGCCCAGTGCTCCCTGGAGCCGCCGGAGGAGCAGGAGCTCGGGCGAATGTAGCGCCAGCTCACGGCGCTTTTGCAAGCCGCGTCAAGGCTGGGTCTCCAGGGTTACGAGAGCCGCGGCTCCGCGGAGTTTGCTCGCAAGGCCCGGATTCCCTCCCGCCAGAAAGCCGCTGTTTGCTCAGCCTGGCAAAACATTTATGTAAAGTGTTTATGTAACCACGAAGATGCCAAGAACAGCTCCTTACGCGGCCGCACTGGGCCCCTCACACGACACAGGGCGTGCGCTAACACCACTGACGTCCGGAGCCCGCCCGCAAGCCCCTGCCACCAAACCCGCAGCGTTTCCCTCTGCTTCCCCGCCCGTGCAGCTCCCGGAGGTTTGCGATTCCCAGGTGACGGGCAGGTGAGCCCTGCTCCTTGGTAAACTCCATCTCTTTTCTCTAAAACTCGTAGCGCTGCTGGTCCCTCCCGGGCGCCACCGGCTCAGCCTGCCAGGAGCCAGCACTCGGAACCGGGGTGAGGCTCACACCTGCCCGGGGCTGCCAGCCTCCCCAGCGGTGCCCTGCGTGGCGGCTTTTTTCTCTAAGTAGCACATGATTGACGGCTCCTCCACTCCGCGGCCGGTCTGGGTTTCCCTCCTCTGAGATGCCTGAGGTCGGGACAGCAGTCGACGAATGTGTGAAAGCTGGGAGTTGTCTGAAACATGAGTCGCGTGTGGAAGAAGCCGCCTGCCCCCTGGCTGCATCAGGGCGGCTGGGGAGGGGGCTCTCAGCTGCCTGTTCGCCCTGCCGGGACCCTTGTCCTGCTCCCTGGGGTCTCTTGTTGGTGACCTGCCCCGTGTCCCCAGGGGCGCGGAAGCCGCAGGCTTAAAAGGAATCGGGGGCCCGACCCGGCCTGTGGGAGGGGTGAGGGGCCTGGAAGTAGGAGTGGCACCTGTGCCGCCGCCTCCTGGGTTGCGTGGTCCCCGGCTTGGGGCAGATCACAGGCCGAGGTGGGTTCCTGGGCGAGGACGGGGGCGGGGCTGAGGCAGGGCCCCAGGCCGCTGGGCGGGGGGGTGGGCTCTGGGGACCTGAGCGCCGGCTGCCAGGGGCCCAGGGACCGGGATTTCTGTGTCTGTGGGGTCAGAGCCGGGAGCACGTGGGCTGCCCTGTGTGTCTGCCGTGCCGTAGTGAGCCAGCCCGGCCTTCCTGCTGTGGAGCCCCGGGTCAGCGCCCGGCTGGAGCCCCTGCTGGGCCCCCACAGGAAGCCAGAGCTGCGGCCCACCGAAGGCCCCCCTGCAGGGGTGTCCAGGAGGCCGCCCACCGCTGACCGCCAACACAGGCGTGGTTGCAAACCCAGCTGGGGCTGGCGGCCACGCAGCCTCCACGTGGCCTCTCCATGGGGCTTGGCCTTCCCCTGGATGGCGCCGGTGGCCAGGCTGGCCCTGCGGGAGGAGAGCGTTGAGGGCACACAGGGAGTGGGGGCCGCCAGGGACCCTCAGCAGGTGGGGGTGGGGCATTCTTCTCTGTTTGTGGCACCCGGTGTCAGCTACCCAGGGGACCACGGCGGCGGAGCTGTCCACCAGCGTGAGGCCAACGGCGGTCACCGAATGGTCGCGGGGTCCTGAGGCTGGGAGGTGGAGCTCAAGGCATGGGCGGAGCTGGCCCCTCCCGGGGCCCCTCCTGGGCTCACAGACCCTGTGTCCCCACCCCCCTGACACAATCCCACTGGATTGGGGTCCAGCTGATGACATCACTACCAGAATCCGCTCTGGACCAGAGAGGTTCCGGAAGGTTCTCACTCGTGGGGGACCACCCTGGGCCCACAGAGTGGGGGGGCCCTATTTCAGGTGGCCTGGGGGAGCAGCCCTCCTGGCTGTGGGTGCGGGGTGTGCAGCCCGGCCCCTGCCCGAGGCCCGCGGGGAGCTGCAGCACACGGAGACCCTGCTCTCCTGGGCCTTTGTCACAACCGTGCAGACCCCACCCCCCAGCAGACCACCCCTGAGCCAGGCCCTCCCCTGTCACTCTTGGGCAGCCCTGGGAGCTGGCCCTTGACCTGGGGTGGGCTCTGGGGGCCAGGGCTGGCAGGGTCGTCCCCGGGGCCTGGGGGCTTCAGCCTCCGAGAAGGTCCGGCTCTCAGCCAAGTGCCCTCACGGCCCGGGAGAGGCCGCTCCCGCCACTCAGGCTGCGGCGTCTGGGCCCCAAATGCGGGTGTTGCCACCCAGCGAGTCACTGAAGCAAAGCAAGAGGGAAAGTGGAGGCGGTCAGCGCTTGGAGGACAAGGCCCGGAGCCCTGACCCTGGCTCTACCCTGAGTCGTCCAGGGACCAGGGCCGAGTTCCGAGCACACGGTGGGGGTCGGGGGTGCTGCCCGGGGGACGGCTCTCAGGGGGCAGGAGGGGCAGGGGCCGCTGCCGAGGGCACTGGGACCCTCCTGCCTCCCCGGCCCAGACAACCCAGGCGGGGGGAGTGGGGTGGGAGCACTGATTCCCTCGCCGCCCGTGGGCGTCCGTTTTGTGCGACTCGGGCTTGGGGAGCGCCCTTTGCTGCAGTTTCGGCTTGCGTGCAGCCTCCGCCATCCGAGGCTTTTGATTGTTGAGGCACAAAGCAGCGCAGGTGCACCCAGGGTGCCCACCCCCGCCCCAGGGCCCTGGCTGCTGGCGGGGAGCAGGCGGGAGGTGCGCTCCCCCAGGGTGGCAGCGGGAGGCAGCAGCTTCCGCACCCCTGTCCGACAGTCTTGGGGTCCAGTCTGGGTGGCAGATGACTAGCTCCACCCCCACGCCCTGCCCCCAGGGTTCTCCACTCTTTGTACCTCTGCAGGTCGGCACCACCATGGCAGAAGCTCTCTGCAGGGTCCCTCCAGGGACAGGAAAAGTCACAAATTCCGAAAGTGCGGCTGTGAGTCGTGCCCTCTGGGAAATCGACACTGCTCACCCCTGATCACACGCACCAGACCACTGATCCGAAGCCAGGAGCCAGGAGCTTCTTCCGGGTCTCCCACGCGGGTGCAGGGGCCCAAGGACTTGGGTCATCTTCTGCTGTCCCAGGCCATAGCAGAGAGCTGGATCAGAAGAGAAGCAGCTGGGACTCGAACCTGCACCCACATGGGATGCTGGCACTGCAGGCGGAGGCCTTACCCACTGCGCCACAGTGCCGGCCCCCTGATTGCTGTCCAATCAGCTCATCTCTTGTTGATTAATTTAAGCTGCCTGGTATCCAGGGTCCCTGTCCGGGACGAATGCTGCGTGTGGCTTTTGTCACGCGTGTGGCTGCCGCCGTGCTGCCAGCGGTCCCCACCTGGCTGGTCGCTTGCTCTCATGTGAAATCCCAGTTGTTTGCATTGGCGTCTGCTGGCTGCCCGAAAACCTCCAGCCCAGACCAAGGTCGCGAAGTTTCCCGGGCAGTTGCACGGTTTTGGACCCGACACTTAAGTCTTGGATCCACTCTGAGCTGAGAGCCGAGGGTCCTGTCCCGTCTGAGCGTGGGCGCCCGGGCTGCTGTCCTGGCCGTCCTGTCCCCACGGCGCGCTCGGCACCTCCAGGACGTCTCCAGGCGGTGGCCTCGCGGGCTTGCTCCTGGGCTGGCTCTCCTGTGCCGGGTCTGCGTCTGTCCGGGCTGCCCCAGCTTCCGGCTCAGCACTGAAGGAGGTGACAGCTCCAGCTCCGCTCTGGGCACTCAGCACGGCCGGGGCCGCTCCCGCTCTCCCGCGCTGCCGTTCGTGTTTCGGGGGTGGAATTGCAGCCGTAGGCCACCTCCGGCAACACGGGTGCGACCACAGCTCCCACCCAGGAACATCAACTCAGTGACAAAGACGCGTTAGTAACTGATTTTAAAAACCTGCAAAAGACTGGATGGACATTTGTGACAAGAAGACAGAATCGGGCTGCAGACGTGCAGAGACCCTCGATCCGCCTGTCCTCAGGGACCCGCCCAGCCAAGCTGCACGAGGCATCGGTCACCCCAGCTGGCAGGGCGGCTCTTGTCACAGAGACCGAGGCGGCCCCGCGGATGCAGACACACAGAGATTTGTGCACGCCTGGTGGAAATGCAAATGGGTAGCCTTGTGGAAAACAGGGTGGGGGTTCTGAGAATCTTAAAGATAGAATAGGCACACGATCCCCGATCTTGTCCGATGCCCGTCAACGGGGTGTCGGCACACATCCGGGGTCCCTGCAGTCAGAGCAAACTCAGGGCCCACGGGCGGATGAGGGAGACGGTGTGACAGACACAGACCCCGTGGCAGCTGCGCAACACCCACGGACACTGCTCAGCCGCTGGGCCCTGGAGCCACCCTCTTAGGTGACACTGGCCAGCTCCAGACGGACAAACACTGCCTGGTCTTACCCACTCATGGAATCCCAAACACTGTCTCCCAGGGGCTGAGAGCGGAGCAGTGGGTACCGGAGGCCAGGGAGGGACGGGTGAGCAGGTACAATGGAGGTGCAACGCAGGTGCAGGTGCACCGGGTGAGAGCCGGTGTCCCCGCCCACGGTGGGGCTGCCGCCTGCCAAGGCAGGATTCCGAGTCTCATCACTGCCGAGAAATGTCGAAGGTGACGACAGTCACCCTAAGCGGACAGTCACACACGAACAGGGATCCACACGTCACAGGTACCCCACAAGTGAAATGAATGGGGGTGGTGTTGGAGCCCCCGGGAGTCCCTGTCCTCCTCCCACCCCTCGGCTCCCTCCCAGGCTCCTGCTCCAAGCCCAGCACAGCTCCAGCCGCCTCGGAGGGGACTGCCTCCCCCGGCGCCCCGGCACCGCCGACTCCTCGCTCGGCACAGCAGCCCCGGGCCTGTGGGAATGTTTCCATTCCCCAGAAACCAGGAGGATCGAAGGAGCTGGCAGTGCTGGCCAAGCCGCGGTGAGCAGCGCATCTCACGGTTTAGCCTCGCGTCAAGGCGTGCACCCCCATGGGAGGACAGCTGAGCAATGACACTGAGGACGGGGCCGTGCAGACCAGAGCTGCTGGGGGCAGTCCTGGCACTGGGAGGGGGGGGCGGGGAGTACGAGGCTGCCCCCTGCCCAGCGCACTCCTGAGACTGTGTTTACGAGGGCGCCCTGCTGGCCACAGGCACCCAGTGACCATCCTAGCCCTTGAGCTGGCCTTGCTCCCCCCCATGCCCACCCACCCCTGCAGGATCTGCCTCACCCCTGCCAGGGGCGTGTGACCCTGGATCAAGCCGCACCTGCTGCCTGGCCCCTGTCCTGCTCCTGCCGGTTCCCTCCCCAGCTCTCTGACTCCCCCCTGCCCACTGGCCCCACCCCTGGCCTTTGCTCACTGTGGGGCGTGGGGTGTGCCGGCCACACAGCTGCTGCCAGCACAGCGCGCACGCCGAGAGAGGCCAAGGGGGCTGTGGCATCCCCACTCAGCTCTCCTGCCGGCTCTGATGGTCCTGCCGCCCCACAGCCTCCGCAGACAGACCCCTCCCCACATCCCAGACCTGAACCCATGGCCTGTTGGTCCCAGGCGGGGCGGGGCCTCCTTTCCCTCTGCACCTGCTCACTCCAGGGCAGCCCCATATTCCAGGGGAATGGAGGGCAGTGCGGGGGTTCTCCCGCCCCTCCGGGGTTTATCCCTGTGCGCCCCCGGACCGCGGGACCTGCGATACTGGGAAGGGGAGGAGGCCGGAGAAGCCCCGGGGTGGTCACCCGGGCTGTGCGATGCAGGGGGCTGCCCGCGTGGTCCCCGCTTGTGCACACGCGCGCTCCGATGGTCTCACCCTTGCTGGCTCCTGCGGTCTGAGCGCTGACCATGGCGCCTGGTAGGCAGGGCCCGCCTTGTGAGACCCCGCCTTGCCGCCCGTCGGGCTCCCCTCATTCCCGCAGAGCCTGGGAGAAGGGCGCCGTGGGAGCTCCGCAGAGCCGGCCCTGCCCGGGACTGACAGCCACACCTGCCGGCCCCCACCGCCCTTTGACATCCATCCATGGCCACGGCCAAAGAGCCTGGGAGGCCCTCGGAAGCAGGGTGAGCCTGGGGCCCAGTGGGTCGCTTCCCGGCCTGGGGTTCCACAGCTGCTGGGCTCCGCAGCCACCGCCCCCTGCACGCCCTTGCGTGAGGCCAGTTCTGGGGGCCACTTGCACAGGTCTGGGAGCAGATGTGGGGCCAGAGTCCAGTCTGTGCCTGCTGCTGTCCCAGTGCCTGAACCCGGTGGACACGAGCAGGGGTGGGGTGTCTATGGGAGCGCATGGTGCTGCCGCCGCTCCCGCCCAGTCTCCTTCCTCCCCTTTCTGGATGCGGGTGGATGGTGGAAGTCAGACCCTGGGAGTGACAGGGGAGGGGAAAGCTGCCTGGATCCTACCCTGCGGAGCCCTGCCCAGTCCCCAGTAAATCGCAGGTGGTCCCAGCTCCCCGCTGCCCCGGGAAGGCCCCCAGGAGGACCGCGCATCTGCTCAGCCGCACGTAGGCTGCCCAGCCCGGCGACACCGGACAATGCACCCTCGCGGGACGGCACCAGCCCAGCACCTCTGCTCGCCAGTGCGCCTGGGGAGGAGCTGCTCCTACTTCACATGACATGTGTGTGTGTGTGCACGTGTGTAGCACTGAACCCTACCAGCCGCTCCTCCCTGTGACTGACACAAAGTCCCCCAGTGACACCGGCGTCAGCCAGGAAGCTCACGGAACACAGCCTGGGGGCAGTCAATGTGACACCCACATGCACGCATGCGTGAACACACACATGCATGCACACGCCTGCACACGGGTTCGAGCCCGAGTTCACACCTCCAAGGTCGAACGTTGTGCCCATGGTCTCCTGGAAGTTCAGGGGTCATTAGCGTATTAGCGGCTTTGGGAAGTCTGCCCACCAAGTCCAAGTGTGTGATGGGGTCTAAGCCAGCGCTGTCCATCACAGGCACTGTCCATTACAGGCACTGTCCATTACAGGAGCTGCCAATCACGGGTGCCATCCATCATGATGGTTAGCGTCCCACAGAAGCCTCCTCGGGTGACCTGCGGGGCCGGGACTGACTCCTGCTGGGGCTGCGCGTCCACTCTTCCCCCTGGCACCAGGCCACCCATGGAGGGAGACACCCCCTCTGCCCTGCTGGCCCCTGGCCACAGGAAGTCAGGTCTGTACACCCAAGCTGAGCAGCGTGGGGAGCCGTAGCCAGCAGTGAGTCCACCACAGTTCCTGTGGGTCCACTGCACACCACGTGTGACATGGACACCACTCTCCCTCACGGTGGACAAGCCTGGGCGTCCTCCCAGAATGGGGCCAGCCTTGGCCACACCTTCCGCTAGCAGCAGGGCCATGAGACGGGCTGAAGAGACTAAGCCATATAGAAATGAGGGATCCATTTACTACACGAGCAGGCTCCTGGTGCTGGTGAAAATCCAGAGTCCAGCCTGGAGCCTGGGCTCACGGTTGAGTCAGGGTCAGGGTCAGGGTCAGCTGCAGAAGGAGGCTGCCACAGACGCCAATCACAGTGACAAGTGACGGCCGAGGGGACACATCGGTGTCGCACCACCACGCGTGAGTCAGCCGCTGGGTTTTCACTTCCCAGCGCCGAAGAACTCTCCGGGCTCCTCACCTGCTGAGTTTATTTCTTAAAAAAAAAAAAAAAAATCAGAAGTGTGTTGCTGTGGATTCATTCTGGGAGGAGGAGCGTGGTGGGTGCAAGAGGCACGGAGTCACGGCACAGACCCCGGGAGTCAGGTGAAAGCAGGCTAGAGGCGAGCAGCCCGCAGACTCGTTTATTTCAGTTGGTACAGCAGCTTATATAGCCAAGACCAGCCAATCAGGTCAAGGGGCGGTCTATGCCCCAACCAATCCCAGCCTGTTGCCAGGCAGTTTCTGTTGTCAGCGGCCATCTTGGCATGCATGGCCTTCTCATTCCACCACATTTCCCCCTTTTTGTTTATTTTTGAGCAACGGGAGGCATGATTCTTGGCCATACCATTGTTGACCCCGTATGCGGCTGTACCTGTCTTAGGTTGATCCCCCAGGGGATCTTACCTGTCGTTGACTGTGGGGAACCGCAGGCTGGCCACCTGTGGGAACTTCCTCACTTTGCTGTTTGCATGGCCTGTTGTAACAACCTGTGCAAAACAAGTCAAGGAAGTGCTAACCACAGGATGTCCTGAAGACACAAACAACCCCGACGGAGCAAGATGAACTGTCGACCTGAGGCACTATGTGCCCTTCGACTTGACTGGACTGCATGTGAACAGACTTGCCATTGGCTGGGAGCGTCCTGCTAGGGGAACCTTGGGTATATAATGGGGATAGGATTGTGTAGGGGAGAGAGGGCTTGGCTTCTTTTCTTTCGCCTTGCATCTGGATGAATAAAGTTCATGAGAACCGAGTAAGCAGCAATCGTGTCTTTACTACGCTGGACTCTTGCTGGCGAGTGTCCGGCAGTTGACTAACCAGCGCTCAAATCGAGAGACCACAGGATTGCTTGCTCAGATGGGGGTAGGAATGAGGAATAATGGTTATCAGGAATGGCAGGACCACACACAGGCTGTGGGCCATTTGAGTGGCTGACCAGAGCTAGTGGGGTACAAAACAGTAACGGATGTGGCTATGGGCAGTCTCTCAGGGTAGGATGATAGGGCAGGTGCATCTGCTAACAAGGCGGACTCTCCGTCTTGTTCAGCTGATTCTGATTGGCTGTCAGTTGCAGGCTTGATGTTTCTGGCTGGTACCCAAGTGGGCTGTTCCACATTCTCCGGAAAGACACAAGCATATCCTCGACCTTTGGTTAGCAGAGGGTGTGGTCTCTTCCATTCTCCTGTCAGGGGGTCTTTCCACCTAACCATAGGGGCGGGGGTCTGGGATGGAAAGGATCCCCAGTGTTTATAAGCTGGGCTGATCCCTTGGGAATCAAAAGTAAGAAAACTGATAGTGAAAAGGACCTCAGTCCAAGCAAGCTGTGGGTCTGGGGGCATATGATTGTTTTTCTATCTTTGTAAGAGATCTTTAATCGTCCTATGAGTTCTTTCAATGATTGCCTGTCCCTGTGGATTCTATGGGATACCTGTGGCAGACTGTATGTTCCAGGACTTCAGGAAGGAATTAAATTCCTGTGATGTATACGCTGGCCCATTATCAGTCTTTATGGTCCAGGGGACACCGAGGACCAGCATGGCTGACTTGACCGCCTTTATCACATTACTGGCCTTTTCTCCGGATTGGGCAGTTGCGAATACAGCCTTTGAATATGTATCTACCACCACATGGACAAACTTAAGTTTACCAAAAGAGTTAATGTGGGTGACGTCCACTTGCCATAGCTTATTAGGAGCAAGGCCTCACGGGTTCACTCCTGCTTGTTGCAGTGGGCCTAATGGGGCGAGGGGTGCACAGTTCTTGCAAGAGTGCACTAGATGTTTGCACTGGCTCATTGTTAGCTCTGGGAAAAGCAATTTTATGTTGCTTGCTGATATATGAAATTTTTGGTGTAAAATACGGGCTTGTTTTAGGTGTCCAATGGAAGCCATATTGCAGGAGATAAGACGATCAACCTTTCTGTTGCCTTGAAAATAAAGCCAGGTAACCCAGTATGTGGTCTTACGTGTGAGATATACCATGGGTATTTTCTGTTCTCAGCTCTTTAAGGGTTGTGAACATCTGGTCAATTGGCTTATTGGTCGGGTTAAAGACTGTAAAAGGGATCGTCTTTGCTACCTGTACTGAGTATTTGCTGTCTGAAAATATATTTACCGGCCCATCCTGGCTAAGGAGTAGAACCTTGACTATTGTCCTTCTTTCTCCCAACTGTGCTGATCCCCCCTGGGGTTCTACGTGGATCTTATCTTTTTCTGTTGAGGGTTTGATCACTATTCCAAACAGTGACGTGTTGGCATCTGTAACGCACACGGTGCCATGGGTATAGGTTGGTTAGCAGGGAAAGCATGTGTTGGATAGTTTATTTCTAAGGTTTGTAGTGTCTGGAGTAGCCTGTCTGCTGGCAGGTGGTTGTCAATCTGTCCTGGGAAATTTATCATTAAAGTTTGAAAGAGTGTGCTATTCTGCATCAATGTCGACAGTTCTAACTGTGATAGGGGTAGGACCGCTGTGTCCGGCTCTGTGTTAAATATCTTGTTGGCATAATATCTTAATTTAAGTCCCATCATAAGGATGGCATCTACTTTGTTTACTATTTTACGACACTCGCTCCAGGCTATGTGCACCCAAAAAAGTGGTCCATGTTGTTGCCAAATAACTCCTAAGGGGGCCGTGAGGGTAGATATGCTTATGGCACACAGAGGCACCTGAGGGTCATATCTAAAGGTTTTTAAATTTGACAGCTGGGTGTTGATCTTCTTTATAGTGGATTTGGCTGCTGGTGTCAATGTGATTTTTGAAGAAGGGCTGTTCCCCTTAGTAAATCGTATAGCGGTCTAAGCTCTGCAGGTGTTAGGGGAAGGGAGGGCTTCAGCCAATGGATTTGGCCGCATAGTTGCTGAAGTTCATTAAGTGAGTATTTATGCTAGACTTTTAGGTTTGGGCCCATTGGAGATACATGGGAGGAGATTTGATAACCCAAGAATTGAAAGGGAGGAAAATGCTGTACCTTTTCTGTGGCAATAGACAAGCCCAGGAACTGTAAATGTCTTACTGTCTCACTTAGACAGGCATTCAGAGTTGCTGCATTCTCGTGAGCAAGTCAGATGTCATCCACAGAATGCATGACCAAGCTCTGATCTTTAAGTGTGCTGGTCGCGTGAGAAACCTATCTTTGGCAAATGGCAGGGCTATTTTTCATGCCTTGTGGGAGTACTGTCCACAGGAATCTTTTTGTAGGGAGCTGGAAATTGGGCTCCCAGACTGTAAAGGTGAAGTAGGCCTTACCCTGCTCCGCGATGGGGATGGAGAAGAAGCAATCTTTGGTATCAGTGGTAACTATGTGGTATCCGTTAGGAATGGCCCCTGGAGGGGAAATGCCAGCCTGGAATGCTCCCATCTTTTTTATGATTTCGTTGATGGCTCTCAAATCCTGTAGTAGCCTATATTTTCCCTGTTTCTTTGGTATCACAAAAATGGGTGTGTTATGAGGGCTAGCGGAGGGCTCCATGTGTGCCTTTTCCAATTGTTCCTGCACCAATTCTCTAAGGATGCCAAGTTTGGGTTGTAACATTGGCCACTGCTCTACCCAGATGTTTCCTGTTTTTTTCCCATTCAATGGGGATTGGGCCTGGCTTTTGTATGAGGTGAGCAGTGGCCCCCAGAATTGGGGGTGAATCTTACTTGTAGGCTCTCCATTAAAGCTGCTGGCTTGTGGAGATCTGTGATCCGTAGTAAGGACCGCTTGCATCTGTGAGAGCACATCTCTCCCTGACAAGGTCATGGAAACCTCAGCAATTAGTGGAAAGGTGGTTCCCGCATCTCCATTGTCGTCCCCCCACGTTACAGGCGTGATGACCTGATCAGCCGATTTTAATCCTCCAATGCCTTGGAGGTCTTGCCCGAGCTCTGTCTGCCAATGTTGCATTTTTCTCGCATCCCTAGTTTTTAACAACAGTGGCATCTTAGGCCGGCGCCGCGGCTCACTAGACTAATCCTCCGCCTAGCAGCGCCGGCACACCGGGTTCTAGTCCTGGTTGGGGTGCCAGATTCTGTCCCGGTTGCCCCTCTTCCAGGCCAGCTCTCTGCTGTGGCCAGGGAGTGCAGTGGAGGATGGCCCAAGTACTTGGGCCCTGCACCCCATGGGAGACCAGGAGAAGTACCCGGCTCCTGGCTTCGGATCAGCGCGGTGCGCCGGCTGCGGCAGCCATTGGAGGGTGAACCAACGGCAAAGGAAGACCTTTCTCTCTGTCTCTCTCTCTGTCCACTCTGCCTGTCAAAATTTTTTTAAAAAGACAGTGGCATCTGCCCCCGTATCAATTAAACCCACAAAGGCAATGCCATCTAAATATAGGGTCAATTTCGGCCTCAGATTGAAGAAGGGCATCGACCAGTTAATGGTGGTGGGACTCCCTCTTACTCGCTGGGCTGAGGGCTGCCCCACTGGGAGGTTAAAGGCTTGGTCTTGCCTTCTTTTGCCCACTGAAAGCCTTTTTTACATCCGGGACACAGAGTTTTGTCTTGCCCCTCTGCCAGCGTTTGGGCAGTTTCGCCGTAGGTGTCCCGTTTCCTGGCATCCCTGTGTGGGTGTGTCGGCAGGGTTGACCTCCTGTGTGGCTACTGTCCATTTAGAAATGTCTTCATTACAGACGGGGGCGATTGCTGCTTTTGCCTCTTCGGTAGCACCTTCCCAAGCTCATTGACCAAATTGACTTGATCAGGGCCAGGCGGTAACCTTGTCCCTACTGCCTCCGAGACTCTGGCGAAAATCGGGGAACCATTCGCTGGGGCCTTGAACTAGATTTCTGAAGAGCTGACTATAATCAGGAGGATTTATATTTTTTAAGGCTCTAAGTGCCAAATCTCTGACCTGATCAAAATAGGCAGCTGCTCCAACGCTGGCCTGTTCATGAGGATAGATGTAGGTGCCGCGGCCTGTAAGCACACCAAAGGTCACTGCTGTTCCATAGGCAGCATCACTCCGTGCCACAGTTTCAGCCTCTTCCTCATAGGAGGCTGTGGGGAGCAACCCGGACTGGACTGAGTTACTGGAATTAAGACTTATTCTATGCATCTGCTCTCCCACAATATGGCGCTGGGAGAGAAGAAAACAGCTTCCGCACAGCTGCCTCCAGTTCAACCAATAAGCAGCAGGACCTGCTCCTGATTGGAGGAGAGCAGCGTACTCGGCGTGTGGGTAGCAGAGTTGGGATTGGCGGAAGAGGACTATAAAGGAGGAGACGGCATGCACGAGGAACATCTAAGGGGAACATCTGAGGGAACACCTGAGCAGCCCCCGAGAGAGCCGGCCGGCGGTGTGCCGCTCCCCCACGGAAGTGGGGAATGTGGCAGGGGGAACCGCCCTTCCACGGAGGTGGAAGGGATGGTAGCCAACCCGGGAAGAACCAGCAGCAAACCCAGGGAGGGCCAAGCAGACGAAAGAATAGTGCGGGGTCCTGTGTCGTTCCTCCACGAAGACGGGGAGCGACAGAGGCTTTCCACTGTAGAACTGTGGTCTCGACAAACAGGCTTTGAGCAGTGCAACCCAGTCAAACTGAGTCTGAAGGTCGCTGCCCGTTGTGTGAGCACCTGTTCAAAATAGGGAGAGTCGGGGCCTGACTCCTGAGAAGCCTTTTTCAGCATGGGAAGGTCCTTTATGGGTGTTGGAATCCAGGGTCTGAATTCTGCCTCCGCTCCTACATTAACAGCAAACGTGCAGGTGGGATGGGGTCTAGCGGCTGCCCTGAGAGCCTGGGGTATCCGAGTACTGCCACACATGTGGGGATCCTCACTGGGTGCGGATGGGGTGACCTCGCATGGGTTATCCCCTCAAGGTCGTCTTAGTTCATCCCACGGGCATGCGGGGGTGGCTGACTAGGCATTGCTACCTTGTTTGCTACCTTGTTTGCTACCTTGTTTGCTACCTTGTATGCTACATTGTTATTTTCACTGTCCAGCTCTCTCTCCCTGAGTATCAACTGTTGTCTGTGAGACAGACGCCTGGAGTGACAGGCTCTTATCACTCACAGATTCACTGTTTGGTAATCTGTGTGGGATTCTGAGAGGGGGCATCTTTCCCATGTCTGAGCGCTTAAGAGCGGCACAGCACGCCAACTCCAGCCAAAGGAAAGACACGCACAGCACTGCTGCCATAACAAAGCAAATTCCTAGCACCTCAGCGGCTGATGGCATTTTGCAGGGGGTTTCCCTACGTTAGACAAACAGATAGTGGTGTATCGGATCGTAAGTATGTCCTGTGCTTAGTGGGGGACTTCCTTGATTCGTTAGGTCAAGGCCGTCTGCCCACACGGTGTCTCCGGAGCGTCACCTCTCTCGAGTGAGGGAGATGACTTGGTTCTGAATTCTGGGATGATCATTCCCTTATGTGAACTCGCCAGGTGAACCGAAAGTAAGAGGAGGAGCCGAGGAGCGACGTACACCTCAGGGCGGTGTGTGCTAACCTGGGGTCACTTAGACCGAGGACAAGGACAAGGAAAGGGGCGTAGGAGGGGGTTCTGTGCTCACCCTCACAGAACCAAACAGCACACAAGACACCGAGGGGCCTTCTTGCCGAAGTCCAGGGGGGCCTCGCTGAGTCCGACGCTGTCTCTCTCTCTGTCTCGTTGGGCGCCAGACGTTGCTGTGGATTCAGTGTCACACCACCACACGCGAGTCAGCCGCCGGCTCTGCACTTCCCAGCGCCGAGGAACGAGACCGGCTCCTCACCGGCTGGGATTTTTTCTTAAAAAAAAAAAAAAATCAGAAGTGGATGTTGGATTTTGTCAAAAAAGCCTTTTTGGCATCTGTGGAGGGGCCGTGGGGGCTTTCCCGTGACACCTGCTGATCCGGTGCGCTCCGTGGGTGGATTTCCGGATGCCGAGCCGACCTTGCACTCCAGGTCCGGAAGGGCTACGCTGCTTGCACCTTGCTGTTTTCGATTTGCTGGAATCTTGTGGGAAATGTTGGGGGGTCTCCGATTCCCCTTCCTCGCCACGCCCTGGTCTCATGGCGGCAGCAGGGGGACAGCAGCCTGCGTGGACGAGCTGGGAAGGGTTCCCTCCTCTTCCACGGCCTCACAGGGCTGGCTCGGAGCTGCTGTTGACTCTCCCTGAGCCGCTGCTTCAATCCTACCATGGGCGGGGCCGTCTGGGCCAGCGCCTTCCGCTGTGGGCTGTGGGAGGAGCTTCCCTGCAAAGCCCCAGGGCCACACCTGTCCCCTGCCAGCTGGTTCTTCTCCGGGAAGCTCTGTGGTTGTGTTGTCCAGGAGTCCAGCGTGCAGAAGCCTGGTCACCCTCCCGGTGCCCGTGGGACCTGCAGGGGGCCACCTGTTCGCTCCCACCGCAGGTGACTTCGTCCCTCCCCGGCTCTCCTGATCGGTCGCCGCAGGCTTGGAAGAGTGTTGCTGGGGTTCCAAACGTTTTGGACTTTGCTCACATAAGATTCTGCGACCGATTTCTGACTTAATTGTCTTGTGGTCGGAGACCGTCCCTCTCATGGTTCGTGTCATTTTAAAGTCGTGTTTGTCCGCACCCCAGGGCGCGTCTGTGTGGTCTCTGCTGTCAGGGGTCCCTGAGCACCCGCCAGGCCGCAGGGTGGGGCTGGAATGCTCTGGCCACTCCTTCTCTCGGCCGTCGGGGAAGGGGTCGGACCTCAGACCCCGGGGCTCCCTGGGTTCCGTCCTTTGCTCCCGAACTCCATTTTCACTCGTGCACCACCCAGGGCTGGGGGCGCCACCTGCTCCCCGACCCCTCCAAGCGTTGGTCATCTTTCCTTTCCTGGACACACTCTTTTCCTTGAAATCCACTTGGACTGACACTGGTGGCTAAAAGTCGCCCCACAGCTCTGATGCCTCCAGCAGCCTCCGGGCACCCTCAGGGTGCATGGCCAGGGCGGGGGGCGGCAAGAGCCAGGCTCCTTCCATCCCGGAAGCCCTGAGAATGGCCAGGGCCTCCCTGAGACCCCCTCACCCAGCGCGGAGGGGCCAGGCAGGGCAGGGCTAAGCTCCTGCTCCTGCCCAGCGCCCTGCTCTCTGGAGCGTCCCTCTGACCTCCGAGCTGGGACCTGGGGGTGGGGGTCCCTTCCTGCTGGGCCATTCTATGTGTGCAGAGCCTGGCACACAAACCCAGTGATGGTGCCTGCAGGCAGTGGGGGCAGCTGGGTGGGGGCAGGGAGGGACAGAAGATAAGACCGCTGATCTCCCCTTGGCCCTCCCCTGGCAAGGCTGGTCTTGGGGTGCAGGGCTGGTCTCTGTTGAGGGGGCTTCTATAACCCAGGGGCACGTGCCTCACTCTCCCTCTCTCCTTGGCAGCCATAGCCTTGGGTGCTTGGTGGGGACATATCTGGGTGCCTTTCCTGTTTCTCAGGTCCCAGCGCCAGCCCAGGAGAGGGCACTGCCCAGTGTCTAGAGCCCCTACTGGGTGCCAGCCTCCCGGAAGGGGAGGCACCGGATGTACCAGCAGGAGCGGGGGGCAGATCCAGCCATGGACAGGTGTCTGGTGTCTGCCTGGGACAGGGTAGCCCACTGGAAGAGCCCCTGGAGCTGGGCCCGGAAGGGGAGGTCACGCTCTCCAGTGGGGGGAACCTCACGTCCAGGCCTGTGGAGGCTTTGGGATCCCACAGTGACCAGGGCAGCCCTGCCCTCCTTGTGGCCACACCCATGATGCCCAGGTCCGCTCTGGCCGAGACGGAGCCCTCACGCCACTCCCGCCACCTCCCTCGCCCTTGGCCGTCTCTCCCGCAGACCTCAGCGCAGCCTGAGTCCCAGCCCCCCCCCCCCACAGCTGCCCTGGGACTTCATTCTCGCCAGGAGTGAGGGCAGCGGGGCCAGCACCAAGGGAGACGCTTTCTCTGGCTCCTCCCGCCCCCTCGGGCCAGCTCCGGCCCCAGCTGGTCGCTGGTCAGGGGCTGATCTGACCCTGCCTATCTGTGATTTTACTTTCTAAAAAGATTTTTTCATTTGAAAGTCAGAGAGAGAGAGAAAGAGAGAGAGAGAGAGAGAGCGCTTCCATCTGCTGGTTCACCCCCCAGCTGGCTGCACTGGCCAGTCCACGCCCTCCAGTCAAAGGCTGGCAGGCCCTAGGAATAGGTCAGGGTCTGGCCTGCCTCCCTGAGTGGCCGTGAGCAGCATGTCCTCCCCAGCCTGAGCCCCCGTGTACCAGGGCAGCCCCCGAACCCAGCACCTGCCAGTCTTCATTCAGCACCTCCTGTGTGGACAGTTCCGAGGACCCGCCCCCTCCGAGGACCCGCCCCCTCCATCCCCATGGACATCTCCCGCTCAGCACGGGCCAAGCCAGCCCCCGGCTGCCCCCATCCCCACCCACCCACCCGCAGCCCCCTTCCTAAGCACACCTCCATCTTCTGGGTGCCCCAGCCCTGAGATCCTATGGGGGTGCTCCATGCCCCCCCAACATCCGCCCGTGGGCAAGCCCCTCGGCTGTCCCTGGACCCTGGGCGTGTACCTGGGGGCTGCACGGGGAGGCTGGGGAGGGGGGCAAGGATCCGGAAGATGCTGTGATGCAGAGATGGGTGGTCAGGGGGCAGCGGGCTGCTCGGGGGACGCAAGGCGAGGCCTCGACTCTGGTCCACGGGCTGCTGGTTTGACCCCAGCGAGGGCATGGCGTCGGGGCTGTGGGTCCAGGAAGGCTGATTTAAGCTGCAGTGGGGAGGAGGGAGCCGGGCTCCGGTGCCCTGCGGGGTGCAGCTGCGGGAGGCGGGACTCATAGGCACAGGTCTGCAAGAGCCCTAGGGAGAGGGCCGTGGGCTCAGGGAGACGCTGGCATGACCCAGGGCGAGGGGCACAGGGGCAGGGTGGTGCCGGCTCACACTCACGCCCCGAGCCGCCCACCCCCACCTGTCTCTGCTTGCCTCCTCCTCTCGGAGCTGCCCTGGGGGCTCAGCTGGCCTCGCTTGGCCTAAAGGGGTGCCTGGTGCCAGCACGTGCCGCTCCGTGAATGGCTGGGTGCCCGTCTCCTGGGGAAGGAACGGGAAGAACCCAGAGTGGGTTCAGCTGGGTGCTGGGCAGCGGGCCAGGTGCAGTGTAGCGCAGGGAACGAGAGGACCCTGACGCAGGTCACCCTCAGGGGAGGCTCTTGCCCTCTGGTGCACCTGCTGCTCCAAGTCCTCCTGTTCCGAGCAGAGGGCGGAGCTGGAAGGCCACTCCCTCTGTAACCTAAATTAACCCAGCCATCGGCCTCGGGCACAGGCCAGAGGAGCTGAGGGGGCGGGGGCAGCCAGGGCCGGGCTCTGCCAGGGGACGGGGGGAGCTGCCAGGGTCTCGGGGGAGCTTCAGAGAGCGCGTGGTCACTGGTGGTGTCATTGAGGGCCTAGCTCGGCATGTAGGTGTCCAGGGCAGGTTGCAGTGGACGGTGACAGCCCAGAGGGGTGCGAGCCAAGTTCGAGCCAGGGCTTGGAGGTGGGGCTGAGGGTGGGGGTGGTTCTGAGCCCCAGGAGGGAGGCGCAGGGTCTGGGGCAGCGATGGAGGGGATGCCCACCCACCAGGCCCCCCAGGGAGAGGGGGTGCGAGCTCTGGGGGAGGGGGAGCAGCACAGGGCACAGGTGTCGCGTCCCTCGACCAGCAAGGAAGACACGACCCGAACTCTTCTTCAAGCAGTTTATTCAGGAACCTTGAACAAGCTTCTTCTTCCGCCTCCTTCCCTCTCCCATCCCTCTTATAGCCATCAGCACACCAATCAAAAGCAGCCAAGTGGCAAGGATTGATAGGTACAGCAACGCGGAAGCCGGAAGGGAGCTCAGCCATCTCCTTATTAGGAGTTGTTTGTTTCTCGCCAGTCCTTCCGGGAGAAAGGAGCCGGCGCCATCTTTAGGGCGCCGTGCAATGGCTCCCCACACACAGGCGCACCTGGGTCCTGCAGGGAGGTAGTGGGTGGGGTCCTGTTGACAGGAGCATGGAGGGCACAGGCTGGGGTGACAGCCCAGGAAGACGCGACCTTCGGGTCCGGTCCTGGGGGACCCCAACATCCAGGGCCTCCCTAACAAAGCCCCACAAGCAGGCGTCTGTGCACAGGACTGACCTCACCTCTTGGCGCTCGCTGTCTCGCAGTGGGGCCACGTGGCTTTCAGAGGTGCGGGTGGGGCCGCCCTCTCTGTGGGACTCGGGTCCTTCCTGCCTCCTCGGCCCCTGCAGGCCCCGGGGCCCAGGCTCGGCCCCAGGCTCTGTGTCTACCCCCAGCCCCGGCGTCTCCCTCTCCTCCACGCTTTCAGGGACGCCAGTCACTGCACTCGTCCCGCCCTCACCCACAATGACCTCATCTTAACTAATCACATCCGCAAAGGCTGCATGCGGGGACTTCAGGGGAAACGGAGCTGGAAGATGAGCTGATTCTGGGGCCAAAGAACAGAAATCGAGGGGCCGGCACTGTGGCTATGGCTCTGCCTGCGGCGCTGGCATCCCATGTGGGCGCCGGTTCGAGTCCTGGCTGCTCCACTTCCGATCCAGCTCCCTGCTGTGGCCTGGGAAAGCAGTAGAAGATGGCCCAGGTCCTTGGGCCCCTGCACCCGTGTGGGAGACCCGGAAGAAGCTCCTGGCTTCAGATTGGTGCAGCTCGGCTATTTTGGCCATTTAGGAAGTGGACCAGTGGATGGAAAACCTCTCTCTCTCTCTCTCTCTCTCTCTCTCTCTCTCTGCCTCTGTCTCTCTATAGCTGTGCCTCTCTCTCTCTCTCTCTCTCTCTCTCTCTCTCTGCCTGTCTCTCTATAGCTCTGCCTTTCAAATAAATAAATAAATCTTTTTTACAAATTGAAATCAAGACATGGGTTTTCATAACATGCATTTTCCATGAGTGTTTTGGATGATCCGTCATCTTTCCAAATAAGGTGACATCCTGAGTACGCAGGTAGACCTGGACGAGGAGCCACCGGGGACAGAGGCACACAGGGCAGGGTGGAGGAAGGCGAGCTGCCAACATGCCCCTCCCCTAGTTCTCAGTCCTCTGGCAGGGGTCACCTCCCAGGCAGCCCCAGGGCTCTGGCCGACTCTCCTCTGGGTCTCAACCAAGCACCCTGGAGCAGCCCTGACCAGGTGGGCATCCTGGGAGGACCTGGGTGGTGAGTCCCAGGCACCCCCATGGCCAGCACACCCTCCTGTGGCACAGCAGGGTCCCCAGCACGTCCCCTGCACACAAGGCCAAGGTGCCCCCCACAACGGTGAGCCACCTGCCTCTCAAGCCTGCCTTTGTGGGGACCCAAGAATCATGTGCTTTTTTTTTTTATTTTACTGGTAGAGTTACAGACAGTGAGAGACAGAGAGAAAGGTCTTCCTTCCTTTGGTTCACTCCCCAAATGGCCGCTATGGCCAGCGCTGCGCTGATCTGAAGCCAGGAGCCAGGTGCTTCTTCCTGGTCTCCCATGGGGTGCAGGGCCCAAGCACTTGGGCCATCCTCCACTGCACTCCTGGGTCACAGCAGAGAGCTAGCCTGGAAGAGGAGCAACCGGGACTAGAACCCGGCACCCACATGGGATGCTGGCGCCGCAGGTGGAGGATTAACCAAGTGAGCCACGGCGCCAGCCCCATGAATCGCCTGCTTTCAATGAGAGCATCAGCCCAGAGCCTCAGATCCCCCCAAATGCTCAGCCACAGCTGAGCCCGGAAACTTCTACCTGTTACTCTCTACTGACATGCCCGGATGCCTGGGACACGCTCTGCCTCCACACAAGGAGTGACAGACCCAAGGGGTCCAACCACAGGTGTGCCCAGCCACAGGTGTCCCCAACCACAGGTGTCCCCAACCACAGGTGTGCCCAGCCACAGGTGAGAACAACCACAGGTCACACCAGCCACAGGTGTCCCCAAATACAGCTGTGTCCAGCCACAGGTGAGCCTCCCTCCTCTGCTCATGGGTGCTTCTTCCGCCCAGCCATGCCGGGGGCAGTGGGTGGGGCTGGGTGGGGGTTGGGGAGAGCCCGGGCTAGCCCTCTCTCCACCTCAGTGTCTGGAGGGCAGCCAGGTCAGCCCTGTGGTTGGCTCTCGCCAGGTAGAGCCCAGCCCCAGGCCCCTCCCAGCCCCCATGCCCAGCGCAGTCCCCCACGCAGCCTTTGTGCCGGACCCCACCACTCCTTTCCGGCAAGCCCTTCATGCCTCTGTAGATGGCAAAGTTCCACACCAGTTTCCGGTGGCTGCACACCCACACTACCTCTGCAGGCCACCCCAGGGAGTCTGAACAATACTGGGTGCTCGTCCAGCGGCCTCTCCTACCGCTAACCCCTTCCAATTACTCAACTCTGGATCAGCCCCGGAGCTCCTGACACCACCTCCAGGAAGCCCTCCAGAGCCATGGGTGGGGCTTGGAGAGCACCCTGATTACAGTGTCCCATAACTACACACACACACACTCACAGTGCCCCATAACTACACACACACACACACAGTGTCCCATAACTACACACACACACACACACTCACAGTGCCCCCATAACTACACACACACTCACAGTGCCCCCATAACTACACACACACACTCACAGTGCCCCCATAACTACACACACACTCACAGTGCCCCAAAACTACACACACACTCACTGTGCCCCCATAACTACACACACACACTCACAGTGCCCCAAAACTACACACACACACTCACAGTGCCCCCATAACTACACACACACACTCACAGTGCCCCATAACTACACACACATACTCACAGTGCCCCATAACTACACACACACTCACAGTGCCCCAAAACTACACACACACACTCACTGTGCCCCCATAACTACACACACACTCACAGTGCCCCAAAACTACACACACACATTCACAGTGCCCCATAACTACACACACACACTCACAGTGTCCCGTAACTACACACACACACCCACAGTGCCCCATAACTACACACACACACTCACAGTGTCCCGTAACTACACACACACACCCACAGTGCCCCATAACTGCACACACACACTCACAGTGTCCCATAACTACACACACACACCCACAGTGTCCCATAACTACACACACACACCCACAGTGTCCCCATGACTACACACACACACACTCACAGTGCCCCATAACTACACACACACACTCACAGTGTCCCATAACTACACACACACACACTCACAGTGTCCCCATAACTACACACACACACCCACAGTGTCCCATAACTACACACACACACACACACTCACAGTGTCCCCATAACTACACACACACACACACAGTGCCCCATAACTACACACACACACTCACAGTGCCCCATAACTACACACACACACCCACAGTGTCCCCATGACTACACACACCCACAGTGTCCCCACAACTACACACACACACAGTGTCCCCATAACTACAAACACACACCCACAGTGTCCCCATAACTACACACACACACACACAGTGTCCCCACAACTACACACACTCACAGTGTCCCCATAACTACATACACACACTCACAGTGTCCCATAACTACACACACACACACACTCACAGTGCCCCATAACTACACACACACACACTCACAGTGCCCCATAACTACACACACACACACTCACAGTGTCCCCATAACTACACACACACTCACAGTGTCCCCATGACTACACATACACTCACAGTGTCCCATAACTACACACACACACACACTCACAGTGTCCCATAACTACACACACACAACCACAGTGTCCCCATAACTACACACACACTCACTCACAGTGTCCCCATAACTACACACACACACTCTCAGTGTCCCCATAACTACACACACACACACTCACAGTGCCCCTGTAACTACACACACACTCACTCACAGTGTCCCCATAACTACACACACACACACTCACAGTGCCCCATAACTACACACACACACACACAGTGTCCCCATGACTACACATACACTCACAGTGTCCCATAACTACACACACACACACTCACAGTGTCCCCATAACTACACACACACACTCAGTGTCCCCATAACTACAACACACACTCTCATGTCCCCATAACTACACACACACACCCACAGTGTCCCCATGACTACACATACACTCACAGTGTTCCATACTACACACACACACACTCACAGTGTCCCCATAACTACACACACACACTCAGTGTCCCCATAACTACAACACTCACTCTCATGTCCCCATAACTACACACACACACTCACAGTGTCCCCATAACTACACACACACTCAAGGTCCCCATAACTACACACACACTCACTGTGCCCCCATAACTACACACACACACTCTCAGTGTCCCCATAACTACACACACACAAACTCACAGTGTCCCCATAACTACACACACACACTCACAGTGCCCCCATAACTACACACACACCCACAGTGTCCCCATAACTACACACACACACTCAGTGTCCCCATAACTACACACACACACTCACAGTGTCCCCATAACTACACACACAGTGCCCCATAACTACACACACACACTCAGTGTCCTCATAAAAACACACACACACTCACAGTGTCCCCATAACTACACACACACACCCACAGTGCCCCCATAACTACACACACACTCACACTCAGTGCTCCCATAACTATGCACACACTCACAGTGCCCCATAACTACACACACACACTCACAGTGTCCCCACAACTACACACACACACAGTGTCCCCATAACTACAAACACACACTCACAGTGCCCCCATAACTACACTCACACACACTCACAGAGTCCCCATAACTACACACACACACAGTGCCCCCATAACTACAAACACACACTCACAGTGTCCCCATAACCACACACACACTCACAGTGCCCCATAACTACACACACACTCACTGTGCCCCCATAACTGCACACACACACTCACAGTGCCCCATAACTACACACACACACTCACAGTGCCCCCATAACTACACACACACACCCACAGGGTCCCCATGACTACACACACACACACTCACAGTGCCCCATAACTACACACACACTCACAGTGTCCCCGTAACTACACACACACTCACAGTGCCCCCATAACTGCACACACACACTCACAGTGCCCCATAACTACACACACACACCCACAGGGTCCCCATGACTACACACACACACACTCACAGTGCCCCATAACTACACACACACTCATAGTGTCCCCGTAACTGCACACACACACTCACAGTGTCCCCATAACTACAAACACACCTACAGTGTCCCCATAACTACACACACACCTACAGTGCCCCCTAACTACACACACACTCACAGTGCCCCCATAACTACACACACACTCACAGTGTCCTCATAACTACACACACACTCACAGTGCCCCCATAACTACACACACACACTCACAGTGTCCCCATAACTACACACACACACACTCATAGTGCCCCCATAACTACACACACACTCACAGTGTCCCCATAACTACACACACACACACTCACAGTGCCCCCATAACTACACACACACACTCACAGTGTCCCCGTAACTACACACACACACACTCATAGTGCCCCCATAACTACACACACACTCACAGTGTCCCCATAACTACACACACACACTCACAGTGTCCCCATAACTACACACACACACACTCACAGTGTCCCCATAACTACACACACACACACTCACAGTGCCCCCATAACTACACACGTACTCACAGTGCCCTATAACTACACACACATTCACAGTGTCCCCATAACTACACACACACACACACTCACAGTGTCCCCATAACTACACACACACACACTCACAGTGCCCCCATAACTACATACATACTCACAGTGCCCCCATAACTACACACACATACTCACAGTGCCCCCATAACTACACACATACTCACAGTGCCCCATAACTACACACACATTCACAGTGTCCCCATAACTACACACACACACACACTCACAGTGTCCCCATAACTACACACACACACACTCACAGTGCCCCCATAACTACATACATACTCACAGTGCCCCCATAACTACACACACATACTCACAGTGCCCCCATAACTACACACATACTCACAGTGCCCCATAACTACACACACATTCACAGTGTCCCCATAACTACACACACACACACACTCACAGTGTCCCCATAACTACACACACACACACTCACAGTGCCCCCATAACTACATACATACTCACAGTGCCCCCATAACTACACACACATACTCACAGTGCCCCCATAACTACACACATACTCACAGTGCCCCATAACTACACACACATTCACAGTGTCCCCATAACTACACACACACACACACTCACAGTGTCCCCATAACTACACACACACACACTCACAGTGCCCCCATAACTACATACATACTCACAGTGCCCCCATAACTACACACACATACTCACAGTGCCCCATAACTACACACACATGCAGTGTCCCCATAACTACACACACACTCACAGTGTCCCATAACTACACACACACTCACAGTACCCCATAACTACACACACACAGTGTCCCCATAACTACACACACACACACTCACAGTGTCCCCATAACTACACACACACACTCACAGTGCCCCCATAACTACACACACACCACATAACTACAACACACTCTCTCAGTACCCCATAACTACACACACACTCACAGTGCCCCCATAACTACCCACACACTCTCGGTGCCCACATAACTACACACACACTCTCAGTGTCCCCGTAACTACACACACACACACTCACAGTGCCCCCATAACTACACACACACACTCAGTACCCCATAACTACACACACACTCACAGTGTCCCCATAACTACACACACACACTCAGTGTCCCCGTAACTACACACACGCTGTCCTGGCATTGGTCTCCGACGGCCAGAACCCCGCACTCACCTCTGCATCTCCGTCTCTCTGCTCCTGCTGGCAGCTGTGCTGGCCATGATCCTGGTCAGCTTTAGCCTCACTGGGGGACTTCCCAGGTCCCCGCCCAGGCCCTGCCTGTCCCCATCTTTCTCCCAGGTCCCCAGCACCCCAGCACCCAAGTCCTGCCCCCAAGTCCCCATCCCCCGCTTCCAATCCTGCCCACCCTCCTCTGTTCCCTTCTGCCTGGACATATGTGGTCCAGCCGGGGAGAGGACACACTAGGCATGTCTGTGGGGACAAGCCAGACCTGGGCATGGCCTGGCACAGCTGGACACCTGCCCTAGGCCACCCTAGACCTACCCCGAGGGGTGACCCCAGCCCCCAGGGCAGCATGGGTGCCTGGCACCCTGTTCTGGGTCCTGCACCCCTCACGTCCCGCCATGGGCTGAGCTGTGTCTGCTTCTCCCCACCGCACGCCCCAATTCTGCACCTGCCCTGCTGGAGTCCCGGTCCCTATGCTCAGGTCCCCGAGTGTCCTCTGAGCCTCACCCTCAGGCCCCAGGCCCGGCCCCTGCCTCCTGGGCTTGTCGCTGTCTCTCTCTCCCCTCCCCCAGGCCACCCACCCTGCCTGAGGCCTCTCCACAGTGCACAGGGGCCCCGGAAGCTGCCCCAGCCCCAGCACAGCCTGCACAGAACTGGGCACCAGGCCCGTCCACAGCAACCTCAGTCCCAGCCACCAGGCGGGAGGGCAGTTCAGGGTCACCCGGTGTCACTTCCTCTGTGCCTCTGCCTCCCCCTCGTGATGCCACTCGGCCGGAACCGCTGGAGACCGCTCTAGAGACGAGGCGCTGAGACACGGAGCTCACAGAGGAGCAGGCTGGAGCTGCGGAGCCTTCCGGAGTCTCAGCGGGTGGGAGCCCTGGCCCGGGAGGCAAGTGCAGGCTCTGGGTCTCAGCCCCCACCCCCACCCCCCAGCTCTGGGCTGAAGGCCCAGCTGACTCTTGGAAGGTTTGCTAGAAATCGCAAAGATCAGCTGCTCCCAGGTTTCCAGAATTTATTGATTTTGTCTGGGCTGGAAAATTAACAGAAAGGCTCTCACGGCTCATCTCTGCGGCTGCGATGCGGCCGCACGGTCCCCGGGGCCCGGAAGCCGGCCTTGGCGCTCCGGAGCCCTGCGGCCCGGCCCCGCCCCCCTCACCACCAGGCCTGCACCTGCCGAGCTCCCGAGCTTGCGTCTCTGGCCGAGGCCCCTCCTGGCTCGGCTCCTGGGACGAGTTGGGGTCTGGGGACAGCCCCACCCACACAGTGTCGCCGAGACGAGGGTAGGGAAGTAGACAAGGGAGGGAGGCCGAGGGCAGCGGGCGGTGAGCTGGCGGTGAGCCGGCGCACGGCGGGGCCTGGCCCTCAGCATCACTCCTTCCCCGGTCATTCGTCCTCGCACTGGTGGGTCTGCCCTGCCAGGTGGAATTCACGTGGGCGCCCAGCCTCGCGCTGGCACAAGGCCCATGGCAGCCCTCTCCGGCCCCTCAGGAGGCAGGGCCGCCCCCACCAGCTGCTTGGAGCCGTGTGACGGAGGCGTCTTCTTGGACCTGTTGGGTAGTCTTGGGGAGTCCCTGTGCACTCCCTGCCCGGGGTGGCCTGTCACTCAGGTCCCCTGGTGACCCTGGCATGTCTGTGGCATCTGGCTTATGGTCACCGGCCTCCCGCACCATGTGCAGGAGCCAGAAGGGCCGGAGGAGGTCCCGGCATCACAGGCCCGGCCGGGCAGGGTCCCCTCACCACCCCGGCCCCACCGTCCTGCGACGCGGGAGTGCTCGCCTCCCACCGCGTGTCGCGCCAGGGCCCCTACCATGCCGGCTGATGTGGAAGCTGGCCTTGGGCAGGGCAGAGGACAGGCCCCGGGGCAGCGCCGGGCACCATCCCCAGGGCCACAGCGGCTGCCGTAGGGCTCGCTGTCTGATTGGACTCCGCTGGCTGATGTGACAGGCGTTGGGCTCTCTTCCCAGGGTCTCTACCTTCCCCTCGGCCAGTGCTTGCACACAGCAGGCGCTCAATAGATGCTCACCAGAGGAGTCTCATCCATGTGCCGCTGCGGCACCCTTGGGGATGTCGTGGGAACCAACATCGGCTTTTTCAAACTCCCCTCTCGGCTCCGAACAGGAGCCGCGCCAGGCCAGCTGGGTGCCGGGGGCTCCGTGCGCCCTGAAGAAAGTCGTGCCCTGGGCGCCAGCTCCGCCCTCCCACGGCTTCCGGAGTCCCGGGAAGGGGCTGGCGGCCGTGGGCGTTGCCCTCAGAGACTCGCCCTCGGGGTCACCTCCAGGAGCTGTGCCCGGAGCTCAGGGCTCAGGACCCGTCCCTGGGCACCGGGGGTCTGCAGCAGGGGCCCCGGCGCCCCCAGCCCAGCAAAGCAGTGGGCAGCACTGCCCGGGTTCACCTGGGGTCTGAGCAGGACTTTGAGGGACAGAGACGGCCGGCATCCATCCCCTGCCAGCCGCAGACCCCTGCCCTTGAGGGGTGCAGAGCCTGGGACAGCAGGGAGCGCGGGGCAGGGCCGTGATGCCCAGAGGCCACTGCATCAGCGCCGCCCCAGCAGGTGACAGGGGAGGCTTCCAGGAGGAGGTGGCAAAGCTGCTCCTGCTCCCGGCCCCTCCCCCACCACAGCAGCCTCACACATGTGCATACCACACCCCACCCTCCGTCCCTGTGGTCTCCTTGGCCTCAGGATGGAGGTCTGACCTGGGACCCCTCCCGGGGGCTGCTGGTGTGTCCCTCCCACCCCCAGCTGTCCCATCTTAGCCTGTGTGAGCCCCTTGTCCCTACCTTCGTCCCTGGCTCTGTAGATCCCCTGGGGTTCACCACTGGGGCAGACCCTGCGCCCAAAGACAGAAGAACAGGCGAGCTGATTGACAGCCAGGGAGAGTGCCGGCGGGCGGGGCTCTTCCGGACTCTTGCTTCGCCACCATTGGCTCAGAAACAGTTGGGCCGGAGCCCAGGACATGGCCAGAGGACGTGGGTGTTGGTGCCACGCTCCCCACAGCAGCCAGAGCAGGTCTGCAGGAAGCGACTTTGCCAGGTGCTGTCCGCCGCCCGCAGTGAGGATGGGTGCCCCCAGGGACTGGCATGGGGCTGTGTCCATGGGAGTGACCCGGAGGCCTCCCCGCGGGCCACACCCACGCCCACCTCAGCGGCCCCGCTGGTGTCCATGGGAGCTGGGGGTGTGGCCAGGGCTCTGGGGTTCTCGAGGGGCCCTGGGGACCTGGCTCGACTCCAGCTTCCGAGGCTGTCAGCCTCCGCGTCTCAGCCTCTCCACCCACAGGGATTAGCACCGCGCTGCCCGCACACAGCAGGTGCCTGGTTCAGAGGCGGGCGACGTGCTGGGGTCCCACATGGGGAGAGGACAGGACAAGGTGAGCCCCCAGCCCCAAGGATAGGCCATCCAGGCCGCTGGCAGAGCCCGGCAGGCGTTCCACACCAGTGCCTGCCGAGGTCATGGGCACGCCGGGTCTCCCGCTGGCTGTCCAGACCTCGGAGCGCTGCCCGGCCACACTGATGGCAGATAAGGGCCCAGGGCTGGCTGGAGCCGCGCGGGCCGGCTGGCAGTTTCCATCATCCCACAGCAGACGCCAGGCCTCGAGAGAGCTGGGAGGAGCCCTGCTCCGAGCTCCGAGCTCTGAGTACCGGGAACGGGGCACCTTTCCAGAACCTTCCGGGCTGGGCTCAGCCGCCTCCGCAAAGGGCTTGTGGCACCGCCAAGGGCGGGCGCAGCCCTGGGGTGACACACTTCCCAGGCACGAAGCACCGCCCCCGCCCCGGTCCGCACGGGCACCCCCTCGCAGGGGAGGGGGTGAACAGTGCCAGGCAGGCTCTTCGGAGTTTCTCGTGCATAGCTGGAGGCAGCGTGTGCCCGGCTGGGGTCGGGGCTGCCGTCTGGGTCCGGCTCTGTCCCCACCGTGGGCTCCGGCTGGCCCGGGCAGCTGTTCGAGTGCCCGTGCGGAGATGAGGGCCACGCGTGGACGACCACCGTCAGGGACAGCGGTCCACGCCCAGCCCCTCCGTCACCCCCTGGCCTCCCCTGCCCACAGCCCTCCTCGCCCTCCCCGGGGTCTCGGCCAGGGGGTAGGATGTGGACATCTACCTCGGCGACCCTGCCCCGGCTGCCCCAGCCACCCTTGCGTGTGGCAAGCCCACCGCCCCTCTGCAGGCCACAGAAGAGGCCACCTGCTCTAACTCTGACACTGGGCTCCTTGGCTCCGTGGCTGGGTGGCCTGGCCACTCCCCCGGGCGCGGCGACCAGAGCAGGAGCACTCCCCGTGGGGGTCAAGCCCGCATTTCCCCGCACACCCTGGGTGAGAGGCGAGAGCCTGGCCGGCCCGCCGTGGCCTTCCCCTGGCCCTGCCCCTGGTGGCTCGCAGCGAGCAGGGCCGCTTCCTGGTTGCCATGGAGTTTTTCTCATGGAGGCCGCTGAGGCTGGGCGGCCGGCAATGGGTCTTCGTGGAGTTAGAGCTGCCCCTAGCGTGCCCCGGAGCTGGCCAACAGCGGCCAGGACCCGAGGGCTGCCCCCACCCTGCAGGCCCCAGGGGGTCCAGGAGCGGGAGTGGCTGCCTGGCGTTTGCTCTCGGCGCTGTCTGCTGGCCTGAGCCCCGGGGTCACCCATGGGAACCAGATGGAAGTCCCCTCCGCTGCCGCACTGGGGGCCCCTACCCACGCCCACTCGGTCCCCAGGGTCCATGAGTCACCCACACCGGGGCCTGGGGCGAGCTGCCACGTCACGGGTCACGGGGAAGTGGAGCTCCGGGGGGCTGGGTGGTGAGGCGGAGGCGACGCAGGAGTCCAGCAGGCCGGCCGCCCCCCCCCCCGCCCACCCCACGTGCCCTGCAGGGCCGAAGTGCTGTCCCCAAGTCACAGTGGAGGAGGCTTGGGGAGGTGGTGCTGTCTCCCGGCACCTGAACCAGCTGGGCACGCTGTGGGCTCTTGCCAGGGCCAGGCCTGCCGGAGGACAGGCGCCCAGCAGAGCACCTGTGGTGCTGACACCGGCCGGGGCCCCTCGCTCTGCACAGAGGCCGCGCGGGCACAGGGACTGGCGTGGGGTGCAGAGCCCTTGTATCCAGAAGAGGAAACCGGCTCAGGGCCTCACAGCGCTCGAGCCCGAGTCGGGGGCTCCGTGACCCGAGGCCGCGCTCCCAGCCACCCGGGGACAGCTACCTTTGACGCAGGTGACCACGGGGCCGCCCTGGCCGTGCCTCACCCTCTGTGGGCAGGGCGGGGCCTGAAGCAGACGCCCGCACCCCTCGCTCCGCCTCCTGCCCCGCCCTGGCAGAAGTGCGCCGGCTCTGCCGGAGCCCATGGTGGGGGGGACGGGCTTCGCCATGGCTCCCTCCGCCCTGGGCTGCTCCCCGGACGTCTAGGCCCCCGTGGCCTGGGTGGGGCGGCCTTTGAGGCCTCCTTGTTCCGAGTTGTTTCAGAGACGACATCACCAACATCACCGAAACCAGGCTGGCCGGGCCCACACCAAGGGGCCCAGTGGCTGTCAGGAGCGGGTGACGTCCGGCTGTGGGCTCCGTCAGAGCAGCAAAGCGACGGGCGGGAGGTGCACATCCCTGACCTGTCCGATGCCGCCGGGTACAGCTATCGTCTCAGCGCTGGTTGCAAGGGAGCAGGGACGGAGGGGGACCCCCAGGGAGCCTGTCCCATCTTGAAATGGGCTAATAACACCCACAGGAATGGCTCCTGGAGGGACCCGGTGTGGTGTGGCGAGCTGAGCACGGCCCAGCTCACGACTCCCTCAGTTGATTCCTTCCTGGCAGAACGGCGAGAAGCAGGAGCCCAGAGCGCGTGGGGGAGCCTGGCCTGCCGTCGGCACGCGGCGAGGGCTGGCCGCGGGCTCACAGTTACGCCGCCGCCGGCATGAACACGACTGGCGTCCCTCAGCACCCGGCGTCTGTGAGCCACGCTCTGCCAAGCCTCCTGGGAATCCCAGCCCACTGACGTCTCAGCCCCCGCTCGGCGCGTGACGTGTGCAATCCCAGCTGGGCTGCAGCCTGGAGCCACCCCTCAGGTCCACGTTACCTCCCCCGCTCGGGGACCCCACAGGCAGCTCTGGGGCTCGGACGCCAGGGTTGGCCCCGCCAGGGTGACTGGTGGGCGGGTACAGCCTGCTCCCCGGCTCCTGCTGGCCAAGGCGGCACGGGGTCCCCATGCAGTCCCCAGGGCCCCTGCTGGCTCCCAGGCTTTGCAGGGATCTGTGTCTGGGGGAGTCTGGGGCTCCATGAACCCCACGTCGGGTAAGGACAGGTGGGAGGCAGGCCCGGGGCGGGGCACAGCACTAACAGAGCCCCCAGGGCCTGGTGGAGCCCCAGCACGTGACATCAACAGTGGGGACCGGAGCGCTGGCACTAGAACCTGAAGCTGGGACCAGGAGGCCGTCCGTGCTGGGGCGGGGGGGGGCTCTGGCAGGGAGGGGCCGGGAGCGGGGTGCTGCCCTGGGGGACGGCCCTCTTCCACTCCGTGGTGGCCTGTGGGCCCTGCAGCCTCGGCGCAGGCCCAGCCCCACCCCACCCCCACCCCCGCTTCTGCGGTCGACCCGGCATCAGGCCACCGGATGGAAGGCACATTGAGTTTCTGTTCCCTTCAGCTGACAGGCACCTCAGCCTGGACTTGTGGGCGGGGCGCCTGCACCCCAGCTTTCTGGGTCAGGGCGCCCTCCTTGTCTCGGCGACAATGACCCCCCTGTAGCCTGGGCTCTCACAAGGAGCAGCGCGAAGCCCCGTGGCAGGTCAGAAAGGCTGGGTCTGTCCACCTTTGGGCCCAGAGTCCAGAAACCTGTGTTGCAGAGAGGGGGCAGGGGTCCCGGGCTGGATGGTGATGGGGCGGGGGTCCCGGGCTGGATGGTGATGGGGCGGGGGTCCCAGGCTGGATGGTGATGGGGCGGGGGTCCCGGGCTGGATGGCGATGGGGTGGGGGTCCCGGGCTGGATGGTGGTGGGGTGGGGGTCCCAGGCTGGATGGTGGTGGGGCAGGGGTCCCAGGCTGGATGGTGATGGGGCGGGGGTCCCGGGCTGGATGGTGGTGGGGTGGGGGTCCCAGGCTGGATGGTGGTGGGGCAGGGGTCCCAGGCTGGATGGTGGTGCGGCGGGGGTCCCGGGCTGGATGGTGGTGGGGTGGGGGCGTCCTGGGTCACAGTGTTCCAGGAAACTTGTTAGGGCTCCTGCCCGGCAAACCCAACACTTCTACCCCCGCAGCCCTCCCGCCACCCCCACCCCCAATGCTCTCAACAGCCCTGCTGGCCGGACGGGCACTGCCCCCCAGGGACTAGCTCACAGCACGCACAAAGCACATATGGGGCATCTGGGTGAGAGACCCTCCCCCGGGGCTCAGAGACGCGGCCCCTTCTCTCTTCCTCAGCTCCGAGGACCCCCTGCCCACACCAGCCCCACAGGACGCCCCAGCAGGGGTCAGCTCCTCCTGCCCAGGGAGCGCTCAGGGGCTGAGGTGCGGGCAGGTGCCCGGGGACACCACTCAGGACCCGGAGTGGGGACAGCAGGGCTGGGGGAGGCGGGCTCTGGGCAGGGTGAGGCCGGCCTGCAGGCACCACGGGGCGGGGCGACGCAGCCCTGGGATGTTGAGCTCAGACCTGTGCCAGCTCAGCTGGGGAGGCGGGCGGCGGCTTCCCCGCCCGCAAATGCCACGGCCACCACTCCCGTCCTCGGCCCCGCCCCCGGAGCCGGGGGCTGTGCGGGCTGAGCAGCTCTTCCGAACGGCAGCCGGAGCTGCGAGGGAACGTTCGGAGTCTGCCTGCTGTTTCCCGGTTCCCACGCAGTCCGCCGTTGCATTCAAACCCCCGAGTGCGCTCACACACGTGTGCCCGGGGGAGCCGCAGGCCCGGCTCCGAGCAGGCGCCAGTGAGCGCGGAGGCTGGTGGCTGGGAGCCCGCACCCCTCTCTCCCCGCGGCTCTGGAGCCCAAGGGGAGGCCCCGCATGGCAGATGGGCCGGTCCAATGGTGCCACGTGGCGAGGCCCAGGGTCACGTCCCCGGACGGCCGAGCTGGGGGCCTCAGAGCTGGCTTCACAGCCGGCGCTGCCCCCTCACGGCAGACCTGGAGTGGGCACACGCTTGGTATCCTCCAGAAACACCACGGGGAGACCCTGAGGTCACGGGGCCCAAGCAGGGGCCCTGGGCCTCGGTTCCCCCAACCACAGGCAGGGGCTGACAGCAGCTCTGGCTCCACAAAGCAGAGAGAGGAAGAGGCTGAGGCCTGGCGAATGCCGAGCCGTCCAGGGCCAGAGTGTGGGCCCAGCGGTGCTGCTCCGAGCACCAGAGACGACCCCCTGGCCGGTGCTTCCTGGCCCCGGGTGGGGACAGTCAGACCCGAGGGCCCCCGCGGGTGATGTCTGTGCCTCTGCTCCATGCACGGAGACGCCGAGGCCTGGGGCAGGCGACCTGTGTGCCCACCTGCAGGGCACCAGGCTGGGTTTCCGCCTCCATTTCTGACGCTGAGTTCACGGTCAAGTGCCGAGTGTCCACAGCCTCTGGGGCGTGGACGGCCCCGCGCAGCCTGGGACGAGCACGCTGCCCACTCCGAGTTGCTCCCTGGAGCTGGGCCGGGCGGCTGTGGCCACTCACACCACCCCGCTGTCGGTAGGCGGCAAAGCAGGCGCGTTTCCTGGCAGACCCCGCAGCCTCCCAGGAGCGCAATGCAAACCTGACACGTCTCGCCCTGCAGCCAGGGGGCAGCACCGAGCCCAGGCGGTCCCCAGGCCACCTGCGCAGCTGTCTTCAGCGCCCGCCCTGGTCACGTTCCTTCGCTGCCCCCCATCCCGGGAGCGCCTTGATTCCCGACAGCACCCTCTACCTTCCTGCCCCGGGCCCCTGCCTGGGGTCCCTGCTCAGCGCCGGGGAGTGGTCCCTTCTCTTTCGGCTGCTGCGCGGCCCGGTGGCTGCTGGTGACCCTCTGTTTGCGGTTGAATCTGGAGCAGGGCGGGGTCCCGGCCCCCAGTCGTCCCCTCCAGGCACAGGTGTCCCAGGGGTCTGCAACAGGGGCTGGGAGTGCCCGCGTGGCCCCCTCCCCATCCTGCGGGTGCGCTGAGCGTGGAGACATCCCAGTGGGTGAGGACGGAGCCGGGGCAGGCAGGCTCGCCCAGCCCCCTCCCGGGGCCTCAAGCTTCCTCACGGCAGGTCCTACCCACCCGACCTGCTCCACACAGGTGAGCCCCCAGCTTTTGCCTGGGGAGGCCCTGAATGCCAGCGGGGGAGGGGCAGCTCTCCAGGCTCCCCATGGCTTTGTCTCTCATCCGCCTACAGCTCAGAAGTTTTGAGTATATTCTTTGCAGGTGCAGAGAGCACTGTTATTAAAAAAAAAAAATCCTCCGCCTTCGGCAAGAGGGGGAAGCGGGGACCTGGGGACCTGCCTCTCCCCCGGCGCTCCATGCGTCCCCAGGGGAGGGGCCCTGGACGGTGCCCCCACCGCAGCTTAAAGACCGACCGAGGCACCCAACACTTGGATTACAAAGGTTTATTTAGAAAATAGTTTGTTGTCTTGGCTGTCACTGTTTTTGGCAAACATCTTCACACTTGCGATGACCAAGCGGCCTGTCTCTGCTCTCCGCCCCGGGGTCCTGGGGAAGTCAGCCCTTGCTCCGACGGGCCGCGGTGGCGGCTGCGGGCGCCTGGCTCATCTACCGGGGAGTGGCACGGCCACAGCCGCGCAAGGGCCCGGAGCCCCGCAGACGCCTCTTGCCCAGCCGGGAAGGCAAAGGGGGCTGCCCTTTCTCCCGCCCGCTGGCCAGGCCCTGCCGCCCCTCCCGCCCTCCGCCCCGCCTCGCCCTGCAGGCCCGCGTGGATCCCAGGGGTCCCCGGGGGCGGCCGCGCCCCGGCACGCGCTGGGGGGGGGGGCGCGCGTCACTGCCTGAAGCCCCTTCGCCGGCGGCGGAAGAGGATGTGCTTGAAGGAGCGCCGGAAGTCCTGGTTGAACACGGTGTAGATGACCGGGTTGAGCGAGCTGTTGCAGTAGCCGATCCAGAAGAAGAACTTGAAGAGCGGGTCGGGCAGCTGGCAGGCCTCGCGGCAGATGCCGTAGAGGCTGTAGCTGAAGAAGAAGGGGAACCAGCAGAGCACGAACACGCCCATGACCACGGCCAGCACCACGGTGAAGCGCTTCTCGCGCGCCTGGGCCACCTTGCGGCGGCACACGCTGCTGCGCGCGCGGCGCCGGCGCGACAGGAACGACTCGACGGAGCGCGCGCTGGAGCGCGACAGGCGCCCGCCGCCGGCGCCCGGGGACTTGGCGGCCGCCAGCGCGCCCGCCTCCGCCTCGGCCTCGGCCCCGGCCTCCGCCTCGGGCGCGGGCGCCCCCGCGCGCCCCCGGCGCACCGCGCCCCGGCGCCGCCTCCGCCGCTGCTGCCGCCGCTCGGCCGCCGCGCTGCTCTCGTCCGGCTCCACGTCGGCGCGCGCGGGCGCGCAGTGGCCGTTCTCCGCGGCCGGGGCCGCGCCGTCGGGGCCCGCGGGCGCGCGCTTCTCGCTGAGCGAGCGCGTGCGCAGCTTGGCCACGCGGTAGATGCGCGCGTAGACCAGGCCCATGACCAGGCAGGGCGCGAAGAAGGAGCCGATGCAGGAGGAGAGGATGTACCAGGTGTCGTCGTTGAGGCCGCACTGCGGGTAGGCGGCGCCGTAGGGCTGGCGGTAGAAGGAGACGAGCGGCGGGAAGGAGATGAGCGCCGACAGCAGCCACACGGCCACGATGGTGGCCTTGACGCGGCGCGGCGTGCGCTTCAGGTTGTACTCGACGGCGCGCGTCACCGACCAGTAGCGGTCCAGGCTGATGGCGCACAGGTGCCCGATGGACGCGGTGCAGAAGAGGACGTCCAGCGCCAGGTAGACGCCGCACCACACCCGCCCGAAGTACCAGTAGGCCATGAGCTCCTTGGCCAGCGAGAAGGGCATGACCAGCGTGGCCACCAGGATGTCGGCCGAGGCCAGCGACACCAGGAAGAGGTTCTGCGGCGCGCGCAGCGCGCGACTGGTCAGCACGGCGATCACCACCAGCACGTTGCCCACCACGGTGAAGACGATGAGGAAGCCCACCAAGGCGGCCAGCCCCGCCACGGCGCCCGCCGAGTACTGGCCCGGCGGCGGCGGCGGCGGCCCCCAGGCGGCCCCCGAGGCGTTGGCGCCGGCGCCGGCGCCGCTCGCGTTGGGGCCCTCGGCCGCCGCCGCCGCCAGCGCCAGCGCCGCCGCCGCCGCCGCCGCCATGGTCCTACCGCGAGCTACGCGGGCCTGCCTGCAGCCGGGGCGCAGCCGCGGCAGCTCGGGCGCCCCCCAGGCCGGGCCGGCGCCCGCATCGCCGCCTGCTCCTCGGGCGCGCCCGCCGGGGACCGCGGCGCCGGGCGGCCGGCCCTGGGCTGCGGCGGCTCGGCGGGCGGCGCGCGGGAGAGCGTGGCAGCCGGGCTCCCCGCAGCTGCCGCGCGCGTAAGTGCAGAGCTGGAGGCGCCCGGCGCGAGCGGCGGCGCGGCGGAGGGGGCAGGCCCCGGGGTCCTGTCGCGGCCCCGCCCTCGGCTGCGCTCACGGGGAGCTCAGGGCGACGCGGCGTCCCAGCGGGCGCGCCCGAGCGGCTCCACGGCCCCCGCGTCCGGCCGGGGCGCAGGCTGCAGGCGGCGGCGGCGGCGGCGGCGGCGGCCCGGGCGCTCCGCCTCCCATCCGGCCGGCTAGGGCATGCAGCTCCGGGGCGCGGGCCGCCGCTGCTCCGGGCCCCGGCACCCGCGCGCAGCCGCTGGCTCCAACTTTACTTTCCCGGGCTGGGCGCCGGCGCCGCCGCGAGTCCTCCTCCCGCTGCTCCCTGGCGCGGGCGCCCCCCGCGGTCCACGCTTGGCCGTGCGGGCGCCGCCTCGTTCGCCAGCGCTGCGCCGCCGCCGTGCGCTCCGCGCCGAGTGCCGCCGCTGGGCTCGGCTTCCAACTTAGGTCGAGTTGCGCAGCGGGGCGGGCGCGCGGGGCGGGGCGGGGCTCCGGGCAGGCCCGCGCCGCCGGCCCGGGGCGGAGCGGGCCGGGAGCCGCATCCCGCGGCCGCTCTGGCGAACCTGCGGGCGCGGCGCCGGGGAGGAGTCCGGGGCGGCGGCGCGGCGCGCGCGCTCGGGGAAAGGGCGCCCCCTCCAGGGCCGACTGCAGCCTGCGGGGCCGGGGCCGGGCGCCGGCCGGCCTGGCCGGTGAGTTCCAGAAGCTGCACCCGCGCGCGCGGCGCCGGCTGGCACGGGGTCTGCGGCCTGGTTGGAGAGACGCGGCGCTGCCCGTGTGCGCGCTGGCTCCGGCCCGGACCCTGGTCGTGCTCCTCGGCCCTTGGCCTCAGCGTCTTCCTAGGTCACTGGGTCGTGCGTGGCCACGGCGGCGCCTCTGGAAGCCGGAGCGGGCTCCCCAGCTCTGCACCCGTACTGGTGGCTACTGAAGTTCAATTTCTGGGTGCCAGGACCTTCTCTTAAGGTGTTGTGGTGGGGTAGGGTGTTTAGGATCACCTCTGACAGACACCCCCGCTGAGGCACCTGGCAGACGGGTGGGGTCGCCTGGGGCTGTCCCTGTACCTGGTCAGGCTCTGTCCCTGCGTCCATGCCAGGTGCTGCTTCCGCCTCTGGGCAGCCCGAGTCCCAGGGGAGAAAGACCCCGCGGCAGCAGTGGGAGTTCCTGGCTGGCAGCTGACCCCTGGTGTCTGCCAGCTGCTGGCCTCCCTGAGCCCCTGGACAGGAGAGGCCATGGGAAGCGGCTGTCCTGCGGCTCGGTGAGGGGCGACACCAGATGGGTGGCCCCCTAGCCCTGTGGGTGGCTTGTGGGCTGCTTCAGTCTTCCCAGGGGAGGGCCCTCTTGTCAGGTGGTGGGGAGTGGCAGCTCCTTGTCCCCTGTGCTCATGCCCAGCAGAGCTGGAGTCCCTGAGGTCAAGCCGGGGCCAGAGGTGTGGCCAGGAAGGAGGAGAGCTCCCTCGTTGGCCAAGATCTTCGTGGGGAGGTGTGTTTCCCAGGGCCGACCCCGCACGCAGCTCGCACAGCAGGGGCTCGGGTGCAGGGAGTGAGGGGAGGCAGGGGCACCAACCGCCACCGAGGCCCCGGGACTCCTTCCCAACCTGGGAGGGCTTTCTGGAGGAGGTGACCAAGAATGAGGAGGAGTTAGGGCAAAGGCCTGGGAGCGGGCTCCGTCTTGCAGGTGCGGGGAGCCACGCTGGGCAGAGGCACTGGTCAGCTGCAGGCTCTGAAATCCCCCTCCCCCGTCCCAGGCATCCTGGGAGGCCGGGGCTGGGCCTCCGGGCTCTGCTCCATCCGCAGCCTCGCGTCCACAGGTGACCACTGCCCAGGAACGGAGCTCCCGGGGACCGAAGCCCAACAGGGCGCCCCTCTGCCCGGGAGCCGCCCCAGGGCCGGGCTGGTGAGCGATGTGGGGCTGTGGCACCGCCGCTGGCCCTGCCAGGGTGGGGGCCGCAGGGGTAGCGGAGGCGGGGCTGTGGGTGGCCGCGGCCCCCTGTGCTTGGGAGGCCAGTGCTCCCAGCTGGGCGGAGGAGGGGCGAGGCTCCCCGTGCTCCTCACCTGCAGCGGGCAGCCTGGCACGAGCTCCAGGCTCCATCCCGGCCTGCGGGGGGAGGGCCGGCGGGGCCGCGGGGGCGGGGGTGGCGCTGCGGGCACGTGCACTGCGCGTGGGGGTGCGCTTCAGGGAAAGGCTGGGGAAGTGGAGCACACGTCATCTCCTCTGACAGGTGGCCCGGGGAGGGGCCGTGTTGGCCACCCCAGGGCCACAGGGCCCTGGGACAGGAGGCCCTGGGCCCCGCTGCGGCACCCGAGCCGGCACGGCTGGTCCCTGGCTGCCTCCGAGAAGGGTTTTGGGTGCAGACCTGCTGGGTGCACACCCGGGACACAGAGCCCTGGGAGACCTGCAGCCTCGCTCGGGGAGAGGGGAGCCCCCCCACTGGTGCACAATTCCCGCACACCCACTGTGCACACATGTGTGCCGCCCACAAGGGCACACACTTATGAGCACACCCTGTGCCTGCTTATCCCTGCACATGCCTCTGTCACACATGACACACACCTGTGCACATGCTGTGTGCCGCGTGCACACGGGGGCCCATGAGCACCCACACCTGGACCCACACCCTCAGGTGTGTGCATACATACATGTGCACACACGTGTAGATGCAGCAATCCATGCCCTGTGGACCCACATACATGCACACTAGCACATCTATGCAACATACCATGTGCACAGACGGCCACACATGGGTACATGCCACTCATGTACGCGTGCTGTGCACACATGTGCATAACTTCATGCACACACTGTGCACACGGGTGTGCCTGTGCACATCCACATGTGTGCCCGTCTGCACACTGCACACACCTGAGCATAGACATGCATACGCACGACTAATACCATGTACGTATTCCGTGTGCACACATGTCCACACACGTGTGTGCACCATGGCATATGGCCATGCACACAGGCTGTGGGCACACTTGTGCATAAACACGTGCTAATAAACCCTTGCACACGTGTGTGGGCGTGCACACATGCACAGACATTTGCACACGCCTGTCTCCATGCACACACAGGTTCCTATGCACTGGCGTGCACACACGTGCACGTGCCAGGCCTGGCTCCGCCCCTGGGCTGCAAGAGGCAGCCCCTCCCGCCACCTCAGTCTGCTCACTGCGGGCGGAGTCCTCACGTGGCCCTGGGCCATGGCACGTGCTCTCAGGGCCTGGCACCACGGTGCCCCGCTGTGCCTGGGGCTGTCTTCCCCGATGCCCCTCCTCCAGGAAGCCCCCCGGAGCTCCCCTAGATCTGGGACCCTTTGCTGGCCGCTGTGTGCCCCCCGGGGTGCAGCTGTCCAGGGACCAGGGCTCTCGGCCCCGTCTGTCCCCGCTGCCCGACCCCAGCTGGCTCACAGCATAGTGGACGCTGGGTCAGAGTGGGGCCCAGGGTGACCCCTGTGTGGGGTGGGGTGGGGGCGCTGTTTGCAGGGAGCCCTGGGCCGGGCCGGTTGGCAGCTCCAGGCACGCTGGCTGTTGCCTGGGTGCCCCGTGCGGAGCCCCTCCCCCACCCAGCAGCCGCCGTCAGCCTCGCACCCGTGCGTGTGGAGCCGTAAGATGTGTGTTTAACTCTTCATTTACTCGCAGTTTTGCGGGGGGGACCTCAGTTTTCCTGTCTGTGAAATGGGGACGTTGGTGCAGGTGCCTCCAGCCCCAAGCCTGCTCTGACGTCCCCCCTGGGCCGGGAGCTCCCAGAGCCGGGCCCCATTTCTGGCCCCCACTGGTGCCTGCAGGCCGGGAGACAGGCACCCAGGGGCACCCAGGGGCACCGGCCCAGTGCCCTGTCTCACCACAGAGGCAAATGTTTCCCCCTCCGTGCAGGGCCGAGGGCTGGTCTGAAATGTCATTTGTCAAGGCGAGGCAGGGAGAGGTGAGGCCTGCATGCTCCCTGCCCCCCCCCCCCACGGCGCTGCGGCGGGCCATTTGTCTTGTGAGAGCGTGGCGGGGCTCGGCGGCCAGCCGGCTGCTGGGCCCAGTGCCTATTGATCAGCGCTGTGGGCTCTGGCAGGGCTGGCGGGCGGCGGCGGGGGGAGGAGCTGCCCGGGGAGCGAGATTAGAACAGCGGGTATCGAGCACCTGCTGTGTGCCCCAGCCCGGCCTCCGGCCGCCTGCCCCCCCCCCGCAGCGGGGCCTTGCTGCTGCCCCTGGAGCCGAGCCTGACCCTCAGGGCCTCCCAGGCAGGCTCCAGCCCCAGCCCTTCGTTCACTCGGTCACTCGTTCCGTCCACGGAGCAGCCTTGGAGGTGCAGGGCGGCAGGGCAGGGGGCGGCACCAGAAGACCTGGCCTCCTGCCCCCCACCCCCACCCCCAGCCTGGCCCTGGACGCCCGAGCCAGGCTGACCGCGTGTTGCCCCCCCGACCTGAGGGGCTGCCATTCCTGCCGGTGCTGCTGGCTGCTCTGCAGCTTCCGGGGAGGGGTCTTCAGGCCCCCGGCTGGGGCTTGGTCACGGCAGGGGCTACAGGACAGCCCCAGCCCCAGGCCCCACCAGCGGGACCTCTCAGAGGACACATGGGAGATGTGTGGGAAGACCCACAGCTACCTTCCAGGTGTGATGCTGGGAGCCACGGCAGCCCTCGCACAGCCAGGAGGAGGCGAAGAAGAGGACGAAGAGCACCAGAGAGAAGAGGCTGCCTTGCTTCCTGCAGCCGGACTCCTCCTGCCACGGGAGACGTCCGTGGCCTCCTTGTCCACGCTCTGTCAGCTGAGCCCGTCTGTGCCGGGAGGAGCAGTATCCCACACCAGGAGGGGCTTTGCAATGGGGACAGCACCCCGGGCCTTCTGGGCGAGTTGGGAGGCAGGAGGGTCAGGGACAGTGGTCCACAGAACTGGCCACAAGCCACCGAATGTGGCAGCCTCTAGGAGGAGGATGTAGCTTGGCCAACCCGGGCAGACCTCTGAGCCTGAGGAGGGGTCCCCACGGCTGCCCGTCTGCCGAGTCACGGGGACCCTGGCCCGCTGCCCACCTGCCCTCTGAGCCCACTCCTGCCTGCGATGACGGGCAGCACTCTATGGTCCTTGTGGGTCCGGGGAGCCCCAGGGGAGCATGAGACAGGGCTGGGGAGGCCAGGGACCAAGGGCCAGGGTGTGTGGGCCCTGCCTGCCCGGGGTGGAAGGGAGCCTGGTGCAGGGGTGTGGGCTGGCCGGGCCCGAGCCAGGCAGGTCACGGCAGGAGGGGAGGGCCAGGCTGAGCGGAGCCCCGAGGACCGCAGGGTGAGCTGGGAGCTGCCAAGGAGCCCTGTGCTGCCCCGGCCGTCCCCGGCTGTCCCCGGCGAGCCCTCAGCCTGTGGGACCGGCGGACTCGGGGGCCCCGGGCGATGCGTGTGCTGGCCAGCCCGTGTGCTGTGCACGCTGCTGCTGCTCTCTGCTCCTGTGAGCTCCTTCCAAGAGCTTGAGTTACTTTGGCAAATAAAACGCATCCGACCAGCAGAGCTGCCATCTTGCCGTCCCTGGCCTTGGCGAGCCCTCAGCCAGCATGGCCCCTCCCCGGGTCCCAGCTGGGCCCCAGCTCACGCTGGCCGCACTCCCGCATCCCAGGCTGCCCTGCGGCCGTGCCTCCTCCATCTGACTTTCTGCCTCCCAAGGGGCCAGAACTCCTTGGTCTCACGAGGTCAGGAAAGCCTTCGGTTCAGTTTCTCATCTCCTTTGATGGTTGGTGCTGAAAATACCCCCACTTCGCAGATGGAAGGCTGAGGCTTCGGGGGGCAGGTGTGTCTGCCTCGGTCTCCAGGGGCTCCGGCCACTTCGCCATCCAGCCCCCCCGTGCTGACGCCGCACTCCCACAAAGACCGGGCATGGTCCCCGCCCCACAGTGGCCGCCCTGGGGAGCCCAGATGACCACACTTGTCCCCCTGCCGGGCACTGCTGTGCCCCTGTAGCCCCAGTGCCCAGCCCCCACCCCAGTGAGTGAGGAGCAAGCCCCCCACCAGGTGGCAGGTCCGCCACGCAGAGCCCGCCTCTCCTGCAGGCCCTCCGTGAGCCGAGCGCTACCTGCAGGGGTGCAGGGCGAGGGGCCCCAGTGACACAGGTCCTGTCCCCAGCTGCGGCCATGGACGCTGCCTGCTCTCGGGGAGCCACGTGGGCGCCGCTATGTGGACAGCAGCTGTGCGTTCCGTGGGGAGGGCTCTCCCTCCTGAGCCGCCTCCTCTCTCAGGTGCTCCCTCGTGGGACCCGGGCTGTGCTCCCGGTGGAAGCGGCTGATTAAATGACCCCGGCTCACGCCCGCGATCGGCGGATCTGCCGCAGCACACACGTGCTCAGAGCCGCAGGGAGCGCCGGTCCCTGGTTCCGACCTGAGACTGGTTTTTGTTCATAGGAGATCGCGTTCGGGAAAGGGAGCCGAGGGAGCCCCGGCCCGCGACCCTGGGGGCCGCCTCCCGTCCTGTGCTGGCCCGGATTCCCGAGTGTTTCTGGAAGCCTGGGCCCTGCAATGTTTGTGTTGGAACCCGGACACCGCGGGCCGAGCTCGGGGAGATGCGCTCCGCTGCTTCTGGAATGTTCTCTTCCCGGAGCTTAAACCAGAAGTTGGCCACGGGAGGGAGCAGCGCCACGGACGTCAGGGTACCGCGCTGCCGCTGTAGGAGACGCCGGCGGGGAGGCCTGAGCCGGGCAGCGGCTTCTGCACGCAGGGCTGAGGACCGGCCCCTCTGCCGCCTTCCTTGGGGTGGGGGTGGGGGTCTCAGGCGTGTGTTGCCCCCTCTGCCATCCCATTGGCCAGAATGTGGTCATGTGGCCACATTGCTGCAAGGGAAGCTGGGAAATGTAGTCTTCTACAGCAGCCGCGGCCCAAGGTCTACGTTCCGGTATAAAACGGCTTCCCCACGGTGGTGCTGCCGACGCGGTGGGCTGGGGGCCCCTGTGCAGTGTGGGGCGCTCAGCAGCCTGCCTGGCCCGGCACCCCCCCAGACGCGAGAAGCACCCCCAGCTGTCACAACCAGGTGTCCCCTGAGAGGCAAAGTCGCCCCTGGGCGGGACCCACAGGGCTAGGACAGGGGCCTGGAGCTCCTGAGTCGGCTGCAGGGGGAGGAGTAGGGGCGGGGTGCGGGCAGGTGCAGCCCCATTCCCCAGAGCCCACCCTGCGAGAGAGACAGGGGCCGGGTGCCGCTATGAAGCAGCCTGGTTGCTCTCCGAGCGCGAGAAGAGGAAGCTGTGTGCTCCTAGGGTCTGCGTTGCACCCCAGTAACCCCCCAGAGACGGGCGGGTGGAAGCAGGGTCTCTGCGGGGGCGGCTGCGGTGGGGGGGCTGGATCCGTGACCGTGGCCCCTGGAAGAAGCGAGGCCTGGGACGGCAGCGCCAGGGGCTGCGGGGACACAGCAGCAGCCAGGGACGCCTGGGGCAGGGGTGCCGGTGTGAGGTCAGGACTGGTTGGCACAGGACCCATCGGCCACTGCCCTGTGACCTTTGGCTTGCTGGCCAGTGGCCTGGCTCTGACGTCACTGAAGCCCCGCCCCAGCCCCCATCGCGCTGATGAGGAGGCCCCGCCCCAGGCGAGGGGAGCGGCAGCTCCAGGGGTGCAGGGGCGAGGGGCGGACGGAGCCGGCTCCTGCGGGGCGCGCACAGGCAGGAGCTCAAACCTGAAGCCGGGTCTCGGGCCATGTTGCGGGGAGCGGCCCTGGAAAGCGCGTTTGGGGGTAGCGCGGGGGGATCTGAGTGCAGCAGCTTCCAGGACAGACGGGGCAGTTAGAGGCTCCCAGGCACTGCGGGACTGCAGGGGAGAAGCGCCGCACCGGGGAGGCGGACGCCCCGTCCCCCGAGCCCGGGGCCTCCCCGGCCGTGGCTGCAGGGCGCCTGGTGTCCGGGAGGGGGCGGCATTCCCGTGGCCCGGGGGAGGGGCGCTGGGCAGTCCCCCTACCTGGCTCTCACTCGGCCCCCAGCATGGGATGCAAGCGTGAGAGGAGCACAGGGACTGCCGGCCAAGCACGAGGCCTTCCAGCTGGCCTTCCTGGTGGGCGGGGGCAGCGGGCGTGGCCTGTCCCTGAGCTGCCAGGACCGCCCCTCCCCTGCTCTGCCACGGGTGCCCTCAGGACAGGGCTCAGGGAGCCTCCCTTCCCCTTAGCTGCTCTGCTCAGAGGTCAGGGAACTGCGGGCCTCCAGAAGCCCCCCAACCCGCGCCCACGGCAGGGCCATCTCTGTGGCTCCGTGGCCCAGGGACCCCTGGGGAAAGCTCCAGGTGTTGACAGGCTCTGCCCCGCCCCGGGGGTCCTCCAGATGCGGGCCGGCCCCGCCGCTGCCCCCTGGCTCTGGGCAGTCGCCATCACCCCCAGGGCCCCCCGCAGATGTTCCTCGAAGCCCTCTCTCCTGGGACATGACATGGACTAGGGGCGCTCTGGGGTGCGTGGAGACGCCGGCTCCTGCCGCTGCTCCACAGCCCAGCGTGTCTGGGGCTCAGAGGGAGGTGACCCGGCCCCACGCCCCCTCCTCAGGCCCTGCCCCAGCCTCCACTCCCGCTGTGAGTCCCCTGCAGGTGGAGGGACCTGCTGGGTGTGGGGGCGCTGGCTAGAACCCTGCTCCTCGCTCCTCCAGACAGAGCCCCCAGCGCGGCCAGCCCTCCTGCGCACAGCCCAGCCGGGGACGCCGCCTCTCCGGCTGAGGCCGGGGTGTGGAGGACACGCCCGCAGCATCGCTCCCAGGCCGGAGGCGGGCACACAGCGGCCGTGTGAGACCCTGAGCTCCACATCCCCAGGGCAGCTCCTGGTGCAGCCAGGAGGGAGCAGCGGCCCGGGAGCCGCTGGTCAGGACAGCAGGCGCTCGGCACGGGCTGCCACACACGGGTGTTCTACACGCACGTGACCTGGCCAGGGGCGCGGGGCAGAGGCAGTAGGAGGTGCTGGGCTCCCTTTGCCTGCAGGTGCATGCTGGGGGCACGGGTGGGGGGAGGTGGGACAGTGGCACCCAGGCTGGCGAGTGTCAGTGACTCAGCGTGCCTGGGCCGAGGCTCCCGCCACCACGCGGAGGACGGGTGTGTGTCTGCGTCGCCTCCCTGTCCACCCCGGGACCCTCGGGCCTTCTTGGAGCTGATGTTTTCTTTCCTCCAAGGCCTTGGAAACCTCGGGCCCTGTCTCATTAAGCCGTCCAGTCGGGTAGCCATGGAAACGTGGCTCCACACGGCTGAGGACAGAGTCCATTAGCAGGGCTCAGGAGCTGGGGAGACCTGGCTCCTGCCCCGACTGCAAGTCAGCCCTGGGGGGCTCGCCTCGGCCGGGCCCCTCACCCAGGGACCTGAGCAGTCTCCACAGCCGCCTTGCAGGTGGCTCTGCTGCCCGTGCCGTGGAAGGCGGAGCGCAGTCCCCCTCCCCGCACCAGCCAGCTTGGACAGGGAGCGGGGGTGGGGGCAGGGCCCCGCCCACCCTGGGTCCCTGAGATGGTCTGGGGACCGTCTGGGCAGTCGTGGGGCATCGGGCGCTGCCTCAATCCCATGCCCTTGGCCATGAGTGACGGGTCCAATCCACAGGGCCCCCAGGGTCTGTCCAGAGCCCAGCACACAGTAGGAGTTCAAGCAGTGCTGGGAAGGCCAGGCAAGGCGGGACACTGGGGACCCTGCTCAGGGCACAGGTGGGGGAGGGGCCGCTCCCACCTGGCCTGGCCTCTGCAGCCACAGCTCCTGGGAGCTCCGCGCACATTTTCATGACCTGTGTGTGCATGTGTGCGTGTGTGTGCACATCTGCACACGTGTGGGGGTCTCGCAAAGCCGGCGTGAAGCGGCCCAGCCCACACGGCCATGCCTGGGGCTGGGCTCAGGTGCACCCGGTGGGACCCCACTGCTTCCCGCGGTGCCATCCAGGTGTTTGGAAGGGGCAGCTCTGCCTGTCGGGTTACCCTTGCGTGTACGCGTGCCTGTGTGTGCCTGCGTGCGAGCACGCTTCTCTATGTGTGCATGCGTGTGTGTTGTGTGTGTAGAGTGCGTGCTGCAGGCATATCTGTGCCCAGCTGTGTGTACATGTGTGCATGCGTGTGCTTCTCTCTGTGTATGTGTGCTGTGTGTTTATGCGGGTGTGCCGTGTGGGCTGTGCCCATGTGGCCGGATCCCGGCCGTGCTATCCAGGGCCCAGCAGCAGCGGTAGGCCGGTATAAATTGTGTCACCTGTCCCCAAGTGCCCAAGCGGCGGGGCCCCGTGGCGGGGACCCTGGGCCCAGGTCTCGTTTCTTCCAAGGGAAACAGCTCCCTTGGCCGCCCTTGCTGACCGCCTGGGAGCGCCTGGCGCCCGTACAGGTGTCTAACTCGGGGTCCTGTGGCTGGAGCCCAGGGCCGCATCCCTGCCTGCTGCAGCAGGACTTGGGGGAGACCAGGGGCGGACACCGAGCGCGGCTCTGCCGCAGGGTCCCACCTCGCTGGGCAGGTGCATTGATGCCACGACAGTGTCCGCTGTGGCCCTTGTTCCGTGCCACGTGAGGAGGGCTGAGCGTGGTGCTGGGCACCCGGGGGACAGGGCGAGCTGGTGTCCCCACCTGGGCTCGCTGGGTCTCTCCGGGCAGCTCCAGGATCTGTCCCCCGGGCCCAGGCGGTGGCACGGCCGTGGCTGCGTCCCTGTGTGCAGGGCGGGCTTCTCAGCTGCACCCGGACTCAGGCGCTCCCGGCTCTCCTGTCTCAAGCCCTGTTTCTCGGGATGGGAACAACCCTTGCCCACGCCCCGCCCAGGATGTTCGGGGAAGGGGCGCGGAGCCCTCTCCTTCAGTTTGGGGGTCAGACAGGCGGCAGGAGCAGGGCTGTCCCTGGCGCCTTCAAGGGGCCAAGCGAGCGCCACCATCTGAGACTGGCGGGCCCTTTCGGGCGATAGCAAAGCCAGGAGGACGCCTCCCACCTGGAGGGAGCCCTCCCACACCTGCACCTGAGCCCCACCCCAGCCCTCCCCGACAGCGTCCCCAGCCTCTGGTGACCAGGACCCCGGAGCTGGGGAACTGAGCTGAGCCCAGCAGTAGAGGAGCCGAGTCGCGTCCTTGTGGGGGCTGGAAAGGAGGGGACGGGAGCCGGGCCCCCGGGCCACAGCGCGGTCTCGGGGCCTGGCGGGCACTGTCCCGCCGCTGCTGCCCGTTTCCTGTCTGGAGCCCGGCCCGGGCAGGCGCCCCTCCTGCCAGGGTCCAGCCGGCCTCCTCCCTGGCTGCTCGCGGCTCTCCCCGCCCCAGGCCCTCAGATGGCAGAGAAGAAACGCTCTGTGTTCACAGAGTGACTCAGGGCCCGGGAGCAGATGCCACGCGTGGGCAGGGTGGCGGGGTGGGCGAAGTGGGAACCCCAGCCCACACGCAGCTGAGCGCTTTCCACAAAGGGCACACAAAGGAGGCGGGGCCGGGGCCAGCGGCAGGCGGGACGGGGTTTGTGGGTGAGTGGGGGCCGCATGGACCTGCACCTGCTGGGCTCAGCACGACGGGAGGCCAGCTCCTGGACACCTACTCACCCCATGAGCTCCGGCCGCCTGGGCCTCGGCTCCCGGAGCAGCCAGGGTAGCAGGTGCCCAGCACGCCGTGGGCGCCAGAAGATTCCCTGAGCAAAGAATGTTCTAGAACAGGGGCCTGCACACTGAGGGCCGCACTGGGCCTGCACCTGCCCTGGTCAGCAGAGTTCATGGGACGCAGCCTGGGCAGCCGGTACAGAGGCCGCCTGCTCTGGCCCGTTCCACGTCCACGGCGGCCCAAGCTGGTGTGCACCTGTTTGCTGTCCTGTCCAGGAGGGACTTGGACCGAGTCCATTTCTAAGTTTCTTCCTGGTTTTTGTCTTGTTGTTGTTGTTGTTGTTGTTGTCAGGCAGAGTTAGACAGTGAGAGAGAGAGAGAGAGAAAGGTCTTCCCTCCATTGGCTCACCCCCCCAAATGGCAGCCATGGCCAGCGCGCTGTGGCACTGCGCCGATCCGAAGCCAGGAGTCAGGCACTTCCTCCCGGTCTCCCATGCGGGTGCAGGGCCCAAGGACCTGGGACATTTGTCTTTTAAAGGTTATTTTATTTGAAAGAATGACAATGGTGTGTGGGGGGGGAGAGAGAGAGAGAGAGAGAGGTCCTCCATCCACTGGTTCAGTCCCCAGATGGCCACAACAGCTGTGGCTGGGCCAGGCTGAAGCCAGGAGCCAGGAGCTTCCTCTGGGACTCCCACACGGGTGCAGGGCCCAGGGACTTGGGCATCTTCTCCTGCTCTCCCAGACCACAGCAGAGCTGGATGGGAAATGGAGCGGCCGGGACCCGATCCAGGCCCTGACACCTGGGCGCCGCCACCTCTGCCGCTCCCAGCCCCTCCCGACTCTCCCATCGCCGATGTTCTGGGCTGGTTTTGTGCTTTTCTCATCCCAGCCCTAAAATTAGCCTGGGTGCCAGGGTCAAGGTCCCAGGTCCCGCAGACAGGCCTAGGAGACCCAGCCAGGCACAGGCCAGAGACACATGCACACACGCGTGCACACACACGGACACATACGTGTTGGAAATCATGACCTCACAGCGTGCTCCAGGCGCCTCCCGGGGGCCTTCCACAGTCACCTGACCCTGCTTCCAGCCACACATGCATAGACACATGTGCACACACACACACGTGCACACGCACACAGATGCACACGCACACAGATGCACCCATACGCGTGTGCAGAGTGCCCCGGGGCTGCTGGCAGCTCCCCTCACCGCACACTGGGGCTGCCAAGACAAAGCCCAGGCTGCTCGCTTGTTTCAGCCGCGTTGTCTCACGGTCCGGTTCTCAGCTTCCGGAGCTAATGGAGCGGCTTAGGCGGGCGGTCGCCTGCTTCCAGAGGTCAGGTTCAGCGGAGGGCCTGGCCAGCCCCCCCCCCCCGCCCCCAGGAGGGAGCGAGCGAGTCCTCATCTAAGCTCCCGATGTCTCTTCTTTCATGCTGTCATTCATTGTTATTTTATTTGAGACACAGAGAGGTGTTCTAGCCCCTGGTCCACTGCCTAATCAGGCCAGGCTGGTGAAGCCAGCAGCCGAGAGCTTCCTCTAGGCCTACCACAGGTGGGGGGGCCGAGCTGCCCCCCAGGGTGCCCCGGCAGCAGGAAGCCGGGTGGGAGGGGTGGGGCTCTGCGGAGGCTCTCTCTGCGGGGTGGGGGGCGTCATGGGTGTGCTCCCACTCCCTTCTGCGGGGGCAGCAGGCGGCTCCCAGGTGCACTGTCAGCGCATCCCGGCCGTCACGACAGGGGAGCAAAACCCGGGGCGACACGACCCCCAGGGGGTCCACGAGAGCCCGGGACGCAGGGCGAGGCCCAGCCGGCGCACAGCAGAGGCCGCCTCCCTCGGTGCAGCCCTCTGCTTCTCTGAGGTCCAAGGCTCTTCCCGGAGAGGCCGTCGGCTTTCGGGTCTGGGAGGCTGGGGTCCGGGGCTCCCGTGTCCGCCTTGCTGGTGGGGCCCCAGAGGGATGCACCCGTGCTCCCTCCATGTCCCAGCACACCTCCCAGGCGGGGACGGGCACAGGATGGCGCCTGGCACGCGGGCCTGGCAGCTTCCACGCTGGGATCTCAGATCCGTGCCACGGTTCCTGCCTGAGCACCGGGTGGGCTCTAATTCCGTCTGTCCCCGGCACTCGCCCACCTATCCCGGCTCTGTTAGCAGAACCACCGGGACGGCTGTGGCGGTGGAGGCGCCGGCGCCCATCTGGGCTCCCGGTCCTGCCGCGCCGCCCGTGGCTGTGTGGAGTGCGTCACTGTCACTCCTTGTCACCAGCCCCGCCCACCCCACACCTCTCTCCCGGGTGTCTCTGCAGCCGGTCCCGGTGGCTGTTTGTCCACAGGAGCTTTGGGACGGGTCCCAGGTGTGTGGGAGAGGAGAGCTGCTAAAATCCGTGCTGGGCCCCCTGGGGCTGGGCAGCTGGCGTCCGGTGCTCCGCCCGGGTCCTCACTACAGCTTCCCGGCTGCCTGCATGCTGTCGGCGCTGGCGAAACCCAGGGCAGGAGGCAGGGCCCGGGAGCCGCTGCCTGGGGCCCACTGTCCATGGCCCCGGGAGACCCCCTCCTCACAGCGGCTCCAGGCGCCAGCAAGACCAGGAGCTCCAGGCCAGGCCACCCCCTGACCCCACCTGCTGGCTCCGCCCATGGCCGTGTCTCCCCTGGGGGCAGTCCTGCGGCTGCCCCCTGGGTCTGCAGAGCCTGCCCCGCCCTCCTGGCCTGGGGGCCCTCCCACCAGCCCTGAGGCTGCCCTGCCCCCTGCTGGCTGCCGTGGACACCGCCCACTCCTTACTCGCCCTCTGCAGCCCGGGTGCTCCCCTGTACAGAGAGAGAATCTTGGGTTTTCTGTGGGAGCCCCCCCCGCCAACACACACAGCTTTGCCTCTGCTCCGCACGGAACAGACCTCACTCCTAGCTCCAAAACAAGCCCCCAAGGAGGCTGGCAGGAGGCAGGCCTGGGGCGCCGCCCCCACACCGTGAGCACGGGGAGACGCTGTCTCTGCCCCAGGGGAAGCACCGGCCCCCAGAGAGCAGGACAGAGCCCGGAGGTGGGCGGGCCGAGTCCCGGGGCCGGGATGAGCCCTGGCCCCGCCCCGCCCAGGCCCTGAGTTAGCCTCCAGTCTTTCCATCCCACGAGCCAGCAAAGTCACTGTTCTGCTTAGACCCAGTGCGTGGGCGTCTGCTCCTGTCCCCTGGGCCCAGGGGGCCTCAGGCAGCGCAGGGCGGGAGGACACGGCCAACTGAAAATCGCCGGGAGGGCGCCACCTGGAGGGAGGGCCCTGAGGCTGGAGTGCAGGCACCCTGGGGCCAGGGCTGCACCCGCACCCCGCTGACGGTGAGCAAGGACTCATGCTGCGACCGCGCTGGGGCCCGCGGGCGAGGACACGGGGCTGGCAGGTGTCGGTCCCTCCACAAAACCGTCCGCAGCGTCACCGAGGGTAGCACCGGAGCTGGCGGCCCAGCCAAGCTGAAGCTTAAAGTTGCCCGTTGCAGACCCCACAAGTGGAGGCCCCCGCCCCCCTGCGCCTCCGGATGGGACCCGAAGTTGGCGGGCACCAGGGCAGGGCCACCCGCTGAGCCGTGGCCTTCTGACCTGCATCCCACGCGCCCTTTGCCGGGGCAGCCACAGGAAGCGCAGACGGTGCGCCCAGCGTGACGGCTGCTGGCCAGCCAGGGCCTGGTGCCCGTCCCGCCGCGGCTGGGCTGCCAGCCAGAGGCCCTCGCGGCCAGGCGGCCAGATCTCGGCGACACCGCCGCCCACGAGCTCCTGCCCTGTCGGGGGGGGAGGCCCTTGACCCGCCCCGACCCCCGGGGGGCTGCCACAAGCTTTGGGGCTCCTGCGTATGTAGAAGCTCCGCCCCTCTCTCAGCCTCTGGGAGAAACCCGCTTCCCCCCCACCTGCATCGCACACATTCACCCCTCCCCCGCCCCGAGCCCCCGGCCATGCATGTCCTGACCCTGCTTCCAGACACGGTCACCTGAGGGTCTGACACAACTGGGGGTTTGGGGGGGTTGACACGATTCCACCTGCAGCCCCAGGCAGGCCAGCTCCCCCATGCTGTGCCCATCACACCGACCTGCGCCACCCCCAGCGGAGGCTGCCCAGCGCCAACCCCGTCAGCTGCCTGTGCAGGGGGAGCCTCGGTGTGCCAGGCCCTGGAGGGGCGAGCCCCTGCCGGTCGCCGGCCTCGGCTGCTGCGTGGACTCACACCTGCAGAGCCAGCCCCACCTCCCGCCCGCTTCCCTTCCCACCTCCACTGCCTCCTCCGTGCCTCCCCTGCCCTGGGCCCCCAGGGACAGGGGTGAGGACCACTGGGTCGCCGTCGCTCCCTAGGGGGTGTGCGCAGCCCCGGGCCGTGCTCAAACCCTCAGGCCTGCCTCGCACCCAGCGCCCCCTCTCCCAGGTCGACGGCCGCAGGCTGGGTCTGAGAACACCCCTAGTGGCGAGGGCGCTTGGAAGAGTTCATGGCGGGGGCGTAGTGGGTGAAGCCAGCGTCTGTGGCTCACCGGCGTCCCATACGGGGGCTGGTTCTGTCCTGGCTGCTCCTCTTCCGGTCCCGCTCTCTGCTATGGCCTGGGGAAGCGGTACCTGCACCCACTCGGGAGACCCAGATGAAGCTCCTGGCTTCTGGCTTCAGCCATTTGGGGAGTGAAGCGGCAGGTGGAAGACTTCAGGAGGATCTGGCAAGGGCGGCGCCGTGAGCCAGAGGCAGACGCGAAACCTCACGCACAGACGAGGCCAGAAACTCCGTGCACAGCGCCGTCGGCACCTGCAGCCCGGACGCACAGTCTCGGCCCCCAGATCTGAGGGCCTTCAACGGAGCGTCGCTTCCTCCTGCTTCAAAGCCAGTTCCCCGAGGCCAGGGCTCTCGTGAGGTCCAACAGCCGTGGAAACGCAGGGAGGGGCCGCCCGCAACCCAGGTTTTCTGGGGCACTGAAGAGGGGTGCGGGGACGGGAGCCGAGGAGCGGGGGAGCCACGGAGGGCGCTGTGGGCTCCGGAGAGTGGGGCCCGTGCTCATCAGTCCCTGCCACAGCAGGGTGGCCAGTAACGACGGTGGATGAGGTGAGTGGGCCGCGGGTGTTCCGGCTGACCCACAGGGAGATCACCCAGGGCGGGGCTGACCCACGGGGAGATCGCCCAGGGCAGGGCTGACCCACGTGGGGAGATCACCCAGGGCGGGGCTGACCCACGGGGAGATCACCCAGGGCGGGGCTGACCCGCGGGGAGATCGCCCAGGGCGGGGCTGACCCGCGGGGAGATCACCCAGGGCGGGGCTGACCCGCGGGGAGATCGCCCAGGGCGGGGCTGACCCGCGGGGAGATCGCCCAGGGCGGGGCTGACCCGCGGGGAGGTCGCCCAGGGCGGGGCTGACCCGCGGGGAGGTCGCCCAGGGCGGGGCTGACCCACGGGGAGGTCGCCCAGGGCGGGGCTGACCCGCGGGGAGGTCGCCCAGGGCGGGGCTGACCCGCGGGGAGGTCGCCCAGGGCGGGGCTGACCCGCGGGGAGGTCGCCCAGGGCGGGGCTGACCCACGGGGAGATCGCCCAGGGCGGGGCTGACCCACGGGGAGATCGCCCAGGGCGGGGCTGACCCACGGGGAGATCGCCCAGGGCGGGGCTGACCCACGGGGAGATCGCCCAGGGCGGGGCTGACCCACGGGGAGATCACCCAGGGCGGGGCTGACCCACGGGTAGATCACCCAGGGCAGGGCTGACCCACGTGGGGAGATCGCCCAGGGCGGGGCTGACCCACGGGGAGATCGCCCAGGGTGTTCCGGCTGACCCACGTGGGGAGATCGCCCAGGGCGGGGCTGACCCACGTGGCAGGGCGACCCAGGCTCTGCTCACCACAGAGGCCCTGAGGCCGACGCCCTCCCAGCTTGGTCCTCAAGGCCGTCTGGGTCACTGCTGGGGTCTCTGCTCCATTTCTGTCACCGCCCAGGGACCTCAGGGACGGTGGTGACTCCTGGTTGGAGTGCTAAGACAAGCCTACCGGGGCGGGAGTCCCCTGGGTGGGTGTCCTGGCATGCTGCCCAACTGGTCTCTGCTCTCCGGAGACCCTGGGCAGGCGCTGAGTGCTGTGGGGGAGGGGTGACCGCCAGGTGCTCCCTCCCAGACCCAGCTCGCAGGCTCGGGACAGCGCCAGGGGTCTCCTAGGGCGCACCCCCGTCCACTCAGCCCACGGTGGCACCCGGCGGGGGATGGGGCCGGCTCTGACCCTGCTGCTCTGCTCCCCGGGGTCCCAAGTGGCCCACGGCTGGTGACAATCCAGCTTCTGTGGCCCACGTGGCTGGCTGAGGCCACGTCCCTCACCCAACCCCTGCCTCTCTATTGGCAGAGAGGGCAGGAGCTGAGCCTGATGGGGGAGGCGGAGTCGAGGGTCCCTGGGCCGGGATGGCCCCGAGCCACTCTGCACCCCCAGTGCCCCCACAGTTCAGCACTCCCCACCTGCTCCACCCAGAGGCGCAGGCTCACAGCGGCGGGGGTCAGCTGGGGTCGCAGGGCTTGGGGACAGTTCCGGTCTCCTTGGTCCCTTGGTAAAAAAGCAGGGAGCAGCCGGCCTGGCTGGGGCGGGGAAGGAGCCCAAACTGCCGCAAACGGGCGACGGCTGTGCCGTCCACAGCTGCACTCGTGTGGCCCAAGCTGGACGCTGCTTTCCCAGGGAGGCCGCAGCTCCCGAACTCCCGACAAGTGGACTCCAGCCTGGGCTCCTGGCACCGCTCTTGTCCTCATACCCAGAGGAGAGGGGTGCAGCGGGGGCCTCCCCGAGGCAGGCAGAGTCCTTCGTCCACCGTCCCTCATGGGAAGGCCCTGACCCGTGGCCACTGCCCACCTCCTGGCAGCTGTCGCCAGCCAAGGCACAGTCATTGCAGTGTGGGGCCTGGGGGTCCCGCCCCGCCCCAGGGTGGGGCCGGTGGCGTGGGCACCGGGGAGACCTGGCCGGCTTCCACCTCCTGCTCTCTGTGGCTTCGAGCAAGTGCGTCAAGCTCAGTGAGCCTCGATCTCCCCTAAAGGACAGGGCACCGGGTGACGCCCTCGGGCCTCCGAGTCCAGCGGCTGCGCCCTGGGCAGCCCCCTTTCTGGGCCCGAGACCAGCCCCGTGCCCCGACTCGCTGGCGGTAACCGGTGCCAACGGAGCCGCTCGCCCTGCACTGAGAACCGCGGATCCCAGGGACGGCTGCCAAGTGCTGCCCGCAGCGGGGCGGGGCAGGGCCCGGCTGCCCTGCATGCCACTCCAGGGAGGCCAGAACCCTCTGGAAGTCAGACTGGCATCCCCAGCACAGCCCGGAGTGGACGGAGCCTGCACCAGGCCAGCCGCAGCAGGCGCCTGCCGGCAGCACTTGGTGCTGGCCCCTGTGCCGGCGGCTCACCTGCGTCCCCTCTGCGGGGACCTGGCAGACAGGGGCTCTCCCCACCCTCAGTAAGGAGACGGAGGCCCCGGGGAGCCCCTGCATACGGAAGCCACCGCTCTACCTCTCGGCCCCGCCCCGCCCACCCGTTCCCTCCTCTTCCTCATCACCCCTTGGCTGGCCTGGCTTCTCTGCACAGTCAGGTGGAGGCGGTCTCCTTGGCAACGAGGCTTCGCCTCCCTGGGCGGGGCTGGGGGGCAAAGGCCTCGGGCAGCCCCAGAAACCCCATGCCCCGCCCCAGGGGTGTGGTGGAGTTTTAGACGGGGTCTTGGGGAGGCCCCTGCAGTGGGCTGAGCCCCAGGAACACCCAGCCCAGCAGGTGCCTCTTTCGCGCCGTCGGAGGTGCTGGGCTGCGGGCTCGTGCCCCTAAGGTCAGCACCGGGCTCCCTGTGTGCTCCTGGCTGCCTGCCTGCACCCCACCCCTTGCCCCACAGGCTGAGGGACAGCACAGGGAGGGAGCGTCCGCCCTGCTGCCCTGGCCAAGCCACCTTGGGGGTCTCTTTCTCCCTGGGTGAGCCTGGCCTCTCCGAGTTCCCCTCGCCTCTCTCCGCCGCCTCCCTCTTCCTCCCGTGACTCCTCGTGAGTTCTGTGCCCCCAGCCGAGGGGCAGCTTCCAGCCTGGGGCCAGGCGGATGGCAAGAACCCTATGGTAGGGCAGGACCCCTGTGGCCTCCGGGGGCTGCCTGGCGCTGTCCTGGGATCTGGTGAACCTTGGCAAAGGAGGCTGGGGCGACCACCTGGCAAGGGAGGAGCGAGGGCCAGGCACAGGGTGAGCGTCCCAAGCCTCGGCCTTGAGGTGGCTCCCGTTTCTCCGGTCTGTGAGGACTTGACCATGGCTCCGTCTGCAACCCTGGAGGGAGAACACATGGGGGGGTGGCCCTCAGCTGGGACCTCGCCCGGCCCCAGCGGTGAGAAGAAGCACCCCCTGCTGGGGGCCATCGTGTGGGGGTGACTCGGGCCTCGGCTCTTGTGACCAGAGCTGCCCTCCAAGGTGACACCTGCTCTGGCCCTTTAAGTGCCACAGGACTGGGCCGGGGGCGGGGGGCGGAACGTAGGGGAGGGGCACCTGGCTTTGTCCGCTGTGCCCACCCTTGCCCACGCTGGCCAGGCTCTGGAGGGGACTCTAGCCTCTGCCATCTGGGCGGCCAGCCGTGGCCAGAGATGCGGCTCCACCTGCCGCGCCCTACAGGGCTGAGCTCCGCCCTGAGCCAGCAATCCACGGCTTCTCATTTGGCCCCTGTTCTCCCCGCGGTGCGGTGGGGGGCAGTGTGAAAGGCCTCCCTGACTCCACCCGGCCCCCACCCCACCCCCGATTCTCCACCCCAACCTGGCTCCCCTCCCCCACCTCGTTCTCCTGGCTTCTCATTATTTTTTTATTTATTTGAAAGGCAGAGTTACAGAGAGGCAGAGAGAGAGAGAGAGAGAGAGAGAGAGGTCTTCCATCCGCTGGTTCACTCCCCAGATGGCCTCAATGGCCAGACCTGCACCAATCCGAAGCCAGGAGCCAGGAGCTTCTTCCAGGTCTCCCACACGAGTACAGGGGCACAAGCACTTGGGCCATCTTCTGCCTTCCCAGGCCACAGCAGAGAGCTGGATCGGAATTGGAGCAGCCGGGACTCGAACCGGCAGCCATATGGGATGCTGGCGCTGCAGGCGGGGCTTCACTGGCCACGTCACTGCGCTGGCCCTGCCCTGGCTTCTGAGCACACAGGGAGGAGACCCGGGGCAGGCACTGTTTCACACTCCCAGGTTTCACTTCCCCATGGTCAACTCTGTCCTGAGAACACTGAATGGGGAGTTCCAGAAGTCCCATTCATAAATTTTAAGTCGTGCACCACTCCAAAGAGCAGGGCGGGTCTCCACGTGGAGCAGGGACACTCGCGAGTATCTGCCGCCCGCCAGTCCCTCGTGGAGCGGCTGACTGCCCCGAGGGCGGGCGGAGGCCGTCGGGGGCTGGGAATCACATTGCCCATGCTCCTGCCAGCGTCTCCGCCCGGCGGAACCCGGGCTCAGAGCAGGCTCCACCAGGTCTCCCACGTGGGTGGCAGAGACTCACGTCCCTGAGCTGCCACTGCCGCCTCCCTGGGTGCCCACCAGCAGGAAGCTGGAGTTGGGAGCAGGGCCAGGACCGAACCCAGGCCCTCTGCTAAAGGCTGGGGCACCCAAGGGGCATCTTCCCCGCCCGGCATGTGGGTTCCTCCGGCCCCGCGGGGTTCGGCAATCTCACCGCAGTCAGCAGGCCCGGACTCAGCCAGCGAGGGCCAAGAACGCAGTCGTGCGGAGCCCTGCTGGTCCATCCAGATGGACAGAGCCGGCGTCCAGGCGGAGGACGAGGCTGCCAGGGCCGCCGGCAGGAGCGAGGCCAGGCCCGGCAGCGGGACGGGCTCTGTCCAGGCGCTGCTCATTCGCTCGGTCAGCTCCAGCCGGAAGCTGCCCTCCTCCCCACCCGTCCTCCACAGACCCGGGTTTCACGAAGGCCTCTTGTGCCGGACCCCACAGAGGGCGGGCTGCTGGCCTGGGGGCTTCGGGGACTCCTTCCAGTCAGAGGGCAGAGGCCGCCTGCCCCAGCCACTGTCGGCCCTGGGCCTGCCCTGCCGCCTGGGGCACTCTGCTCTGTCCCCCAGCCCACGCGGCAGGAGCTTCTCCAAGAGATACCCGAGGGGCTCCGCTCGGCCGGCAGAGACCCCTCCCCACAGGGGGCCCCTGTGGGGGTAAGGGAGCCGGCAGCCCTGACGTCATCCATCCTGACGGAGTGAAGGAAGCCCCTGAGGAGCCCCCAGAACCTCTAGCCAGGCCCCCACTCCTGCCCGAGACGTGGAGGGGACCGGGGAGGCCTCCGTAGGAGAGACAGCGCCTGGCTGAGCCCCACGTCCACGCCGCCGGCTGGGGCCCTGACCCGGGTGGGAGGCTGGGACGACGTGGCTTTGCCGCTGCCCAGTTTGCTGTGGCGGGTCCTGCACCTGCTGAGGCGGGCGCCCTGTAGCGGAGGGGCCGGGGCGACGTCCACAGGAGCTCAGCTCCCGCCCCGGTCCCTGTCCCCACAGCCCTGGGAACCCAGCGGAGATGCCCGACCCTGACCCCGAGCGGGGAGGGCCCTGGCACCGGGGCCTCTCCCAGCCTCCCCTCGGCACCGCCTGGACCGCGGCTCCCGGAGCATGTGTTTCTGATTTGGCGGAGACGCGCGGCGGCCAAGGGCGCCCCGAGCTTCTCTTCGGTGCTTTCAGGTTTGTTTGTCCACTTGTTTTTGCTGAGACTCAGGAAACCTCGTGTTTTTAAACCATGATTATTGAACCAGAAAATGTGGAGTTCAAGTTCGGGTCAAAATAACCAACAATGAATCCAAGGTGGGCTCAGCCACGAGCCAGTTGTTCTAACCCTGATCAAACACACAGAAAAGCACACACACACACACATGCAGACATGCACATGTTCACCCACACACGTGTGCACACACATGCAAGATATCCACATGCACAGACACATGTGTGCAGACATGCGCACATGTGGACACACACATGTCCACCTGCACACACAGGCAGGATGCATGCAATCCACATGCACACAAATGTGTGCAGACATGCACACATAAATGCACACACATGCGGTCATGCACATGTTCACCCGCACACACATGCACACACATGCAGGGTGTGTGCACATCCACATGCACCCAGACACATGTGTGCGCACATAAATGCACACACGAAAACATGCACATGTTCACCCACACACACATGCATATACATGCAAGATGTATGTGTGTCCACATGAACACAGACACATGTGTGCAGACATGCACACACGTGGACACACACATGTTCACCTGCACACAGATGCACACACATGCAGAATGCATGCATATCCACATGCACACAGACACGTGTGTGCAGACAGGCACACATAAACGGACACACATGCAGACATGCACATGTTCACCTGCACACAGATGCACACACGTGCACACATGCCCATGCAAACACGGGTGCCCACACATGCAGAATGCACGCATGGGTAGACACGCACACATTCGCATGAACACACACACAATGTGGCAGACGGTTCCAGATGCCCCATCCCCAGAGCACAGGAGGGGAACGGGCAACCGCGACCTGGCGGCCGTCTCTGTCCCCGTGCTGTGCCGAGACTGGGCCTTGGCCTGGCTGCACCGTCCCAGCCTCAGCCGCTCCGTCCGCTGAGGACCCGGGGGCCAGGCCTGGGCAGGAGCCACACAACAGGGAAACCGAGGCTCACGGTGGGGGAAGGGGCGGGGCCAGGCTGCAGAGAGGTGACGGATGCTGTCCGGGTGGGCGAGTGTCGGGTAAGCTTATGCCGGCGCCAGCCGCTGGGTGCCCAGGCATTTGTCCCGACACTGGTGCAGGCGTGACTCTGCGGGGCCTCCCCAGGGTGGGAGTCGAAGGCCTGAATGGGGGGGGGGGCTGGCTGGGGTGCCTGCGCCCGACTCGGCAGCTGTGACGCTGGGGTTTTCCCGTCCTTTGGACTCCAGTTGAGGCCTCGGCACTCGAGGGTCTCCACTCGCCAGCTTCCACGGCAGCAAAGCCCTCCCTGACCCGACCAGCTCTGTGTCTCAGGGAGCCCGGACTACGGCAGAGAGTGGGGGTCCCTGGGGTGGGAGGCAGCTCCGTGGGGGTCATCGTAGCCCCAGCTCATAGGCCCCACGCACTGTGCGCCGGCAGAGGCTTTCAATCCTGAGTTCCAAGACGAGACGCGGAACGGAGGGCCAGGTGTCCACAGCCGCACAGAGAGGGGATGCAACGAGCGCGCCGGGGGCGGGGCCTCGGCTGAGCCTCAGCACTGACAGGCGCTCGGAGACCGACCGGGGGTGGCAGAGCCTCGGGCCCCTCAGGCCTGGAGCTCCAGGCACGGTCAGGGCGTGTGTGAGCAGAGAGGCCAGGACCAGGACCCCACGCCAGCCTAGGCTGGACGGAGGAGGAGGAGCCGGAAGCAATGGGCAGGAGGGGCCACAGGGCTGAGGGAGGGGCCTGCAGATGCCCCGGGGGTCGACCTAGGGGGACGGAAGCTCTGAGCCTCCGTTTCAGCCCCTGGAGCTGCTGGGGGCTGGAGAGCAACACAACCAGGACCAGGCCGCTGGGAGACAGGCGGGGAAGGCTCACGGGTGCTGGACACCCCACGGTCCAGGGCCACCGCGGCCCCTCCCACCCGGTCCTCGGCGGCCGTTCCTGTCGACAGCCTGGTCCTGGATCACCTTTACCCGGCCGGCTGCACCCCTGGCCTCAGAGGCCTCGGAGTGCCACTGGCAGCTTCAGAACCTGGGCCGGGCAGGGCGGTGGGTCCCCAGGGCGTGTGGGGACAATGCGGCGAGATCCCGCCCTGGAGGAGGGGCAGCGTCCCCCAGCACGGCTGGAGTCGGCCCGGGCGTGTGCAGCGCTGGCCCCAGCCTGTCCCTGACCCCTGGCTCAGTTCTGGCCCCCCTGCTGGCTCAGCACGCTTGCAAACCGCAGGTCTCTTCCGTTTCCTTGAAAAGAAGAGAAAACCATTGCCAAAGTCTTGTCTTCCCTCCAGCACCCTGGGCCGCCGGGCCTGGCCGAGGTCCAGGTCCTGCGCGGCTCTCCCCGCACCGGCCCTGGGGAGGCTCAGGTGTCCAGCGTGCAGAGCGGCTGCTGCCTGGGGTCACCCTGGCCCTCCCAGGCAGCACTGGCTGGCGTGGCCAGGAACAGCCCGGGAGGGGTCTGGTGCAGCTGGGCAGTGACCCCCGTGGAGAGCAGTGTCCTTATGCCCAGGGAGTCACAGGTGGTCAGCTCCCAGGGCGCACCAGCCAAGGTCTCCCCACCAAGGCTCCGGCCTCTGAGGAGGCCAGCGGCTGGGGGCCGGCCCTGCTGCCCTCAGCGAGGCTGCTGGCTACTGCACCAGTCGCTGCAGGGCTGGGGTGGCGGGAAGGGTGCCGAGGCTCGGCTCCTGGGGCCCGGGGTTAAGGGGCAGGACTGTGCAGCCCCCAACCCAGCAAAGGCGCTGGGCACCGGACATCCGCTGAGCGACAGTGGGCGCTGGCTGGGGTGCACTGGGCTGGCCCCAGGTCCCCGCCCAACCTGGGGGGGAGGGAAGGGGGAGGAGGTGATGGTGACGGGGGTGACTCCTGCCGGGCTCCCCTCGGGGACAGAGTAGGGTCAAGCCCCCCCACTCCCCTTCATTGACTTGGAGAAAATGATAGATCATGGATACAAGCGCACAACACGTACACATATGTGACAGATCATAGATACACGTACAACATGTGTGCAGGTGCAATAGATCATAGATGCACAACATGCATGCATACGTGATACATTACACACAACACGCACACATATGTGACAGATCATAGATACACATACAACATGTATGTGGGTGTAATAGATCATAGATACACGACATGCATGCATACGCAATGCATCATACACACACAACACACATGTGACAGATCATAGATATGCATACAACATGTATGTAGGTGTAATGGGTCATAGATACAAAACATGTACACATACATGATATGTCATACACACAACACGTGCACATATGTGACGGATCATATGTACACAGCATGTACACATACTGCTACATCATAGATACACACATGTACACATGTGTGCTACATCATGGATACACACAGCATGTACACATGCGTGCTACATCATAGATACACATGTACACATACGTGCTACATCATAGACACACACATGTACACATGTGTGCTGCATCATAGACACACACAGCATGTACACATGTGTGCTGCATCATAGACACACACATGCACACATGTGTGCTACATCATAGACACACACATGTACACATACGTGCTACACCATAGACACACACAGCATGTACACGTGTGTGCTACATCATAGACACACACATGTACACATACGTGCTACACCATAGACACACACAGCATGTACACATGTGTGCTGCATCATAGACACACACATGCACACATGTGTGCTACATCATAGACACACACATGTACACATGCATGCTACATCATACACACATGTACACATGTGTGCTACATCATAGACACACATGTACACATGCATGCTACATCATAGACACACACATGTACGCAGCCACGAGAGCAGCCGGTGCCCCGGGTCCACTGCGTGCAGGTCCGGCCCTCGCAGCCAGGGCTCTCCCCGGGAGCCTCACAGGGCGAGGCTGCGCTGGGTCTTGGATCTGCGGGATGCGGCACAGCCCCGCCCCCGGGAGAGGGTGGCAGCGGGCGGGGCTCAGTTCCTGGTGCCTGTCTGTCCCGCGAGTCCCCGGGTTCCTGGGCCACCCGTGAGATGCAGACCCCAGGAATGACCAATGTCCACGCGGCTCAGGGGACGAAGCGACCACAGCCCGGGGTGGCCCCACGGGGCTTCCTGGGGGCCCAGCAAGCCTGGCGCCCGTGTCCCTGCCGAGACCCCACAGCCGGACCCCACTGTGACTCCCAACTCACAGGGAGCGAAACTGAGGCCAGGAGACGCAACCAAGCACCGCCCAGGCACCCCGGCCACGCGGGACACTCGGGTCCGAGTTCAGGTGGACGTTTGGGGACCAAGCACAGGGGTGGGGCTCGGTGGGGGCGCCCAGAGCCTCTCGGGGGCGGGCGCAGAGGGGCAGCGGTTGGCCAGCGTCCCTGCGGGCCCGCGACAGGCAGGCGAGCCTGGGTCGGGAGAAGTCCTGAGCTGAGGGCAGAAGCCTGTGTCGTGGGAGACCGCCGCATAGGCCGGGGGGAGCCGCCCGGGACCCCCAGACTGAGGGAGGCCCGGCAGCTCGGCAGGCGGGGAGCTGGGGCGCTGCAGGAGCCCCCACGCCTTCCTGGGGGGCCGTCTCCCGGCAGGGGTGCTTGCTCGCCCACGGTGCGATAATTGCAGGGAAGAGGGGGGTGGAGCTGCAAGAGACAGCGACGGAGAAGAGCACGCCCCCTCGCTCCGCCTCTCAGCGCACACGCGGCCGCCCTGCACCTCCGTCCAGCCCGGCCGGCCTGAGCCCCGGGCAGCCCGTGCTGGCCCCCTGCAGGCCAGGCGCCCCCGCCCCGCACCGGCCCTCATCGGCTGCAGAAAGCTGCTGCCCCGGAAGCGGCGCCCTCAGCCGCCCTCCGCACCGTCCCCTCTTCTGCCCTGTGGGGTCCTCAGGTCCATAGCCCTGCTGGAATGTTCGGTACCTTACCACGACCGGCGCTGCTGCCTGCTCTCGGACGGCCAGGACGGCCCCAGGAGCCTGAGGCAGGGACGCTCAGGGTCAGGAGGCTCCCTCCAGGACCCGCCCCTGCACCTGTCCCAGCCCCCGCCCCACCTGCCTCCGGTTCCTCTCCAGTTGGTTGACTGCCACGTGCAGAGCAGCTCCAGGCTGCAGAGCCAGCATCCCCCACCCCTACTCTGGTGGGAAGAGGGAAGGGGACAGACTCGGGGTGGGGGGCCCAGGACCTGGACTCCGGGGGGCCTGGCACAAGGGCCCGTGGCCCCGGCAGGGCCAGGCCGGGCCGTGGAGGCATCACCAATGCCACCTCCCTTGCAGCTGTGCCTCGTGTCTGCCAGGCCAGCGGAGGATTCACGGCAGCCCCTGCCACAGGCCCCTGGAGCAGCCATGGCCCCCACTGGCCAGGTCCCTGCCGACCCAGCCTGGCTCCTGGGTGCTCCCGGAGTGTGCAGTGTGGAGCCGGCAGGGACCGAGGTCGTCACAGGAGCCACGACCCACAGCGTCCCCACTCTGCAGAAGGGAAAACTGAGGCCTACACCACGGAGCTTCCCGGTCAGGGGGCCAGCGCCGTGGCTCACTAGGCTAATCCTCCACCTGCGGTGCCGGCACACCGGGTTCTAGTCCCGGTCCAGGTGCCGGATTCTGTCCCGGTTGCCCCTCTTCCAGGCCAGCTCTCTGCTGTGGCCAGGGAGTGCAGTGGAGGATGGCCCAAGTGCTTGGGCCCTGCACCCATGGGAGACCAGGAGAAGCACCTGGCTCCTGGCTTCAGATCAGCACAGCACTGGCCACAGTGTGCCAGCCGTAGCGGCCACTTGAGGGGTGAACCAACAGAAAAAGGAAGATCTTTGTCTCTCTCTCTCTCTCACTGTCTAACTCTGCCTGTCAATAAATAAATATATAAATATAAAAAAAAAGAAAACCGGTCAGGGCATGGGAGGCCTCATCCAGCCAGGGCTTCCTGGAGGTCAGAGACAGCCCTGCACCTGAACACCAAGCATCCCAGAGCCCCCAGCGCCTGGAGGCCCCTGGGTCACGACCGGGGGACCCCAGGCCAGCCCTGGACATGCCCCGCTCCTGTGACTCCACCTCCCTGGGCTGTAAGGGTCCAGCACTCACCCAGGTGGAGGTGCCCCACGTGGCCGGTGCCCGGTGCCCGGGAGGCGCCCACCCAGAACTCCGGGAGGGGAGCACACAGCTGTGGAAAGAGGGGGGCTGGGACAGCACCGGCTTCCCTGTTCCCATAGCAACTGAGGGCTACAGCTCAGCTTCTGTAGAAGCTGGGGGGCGGGGACAAGGCTGAGGGCGGAGCCAGGGGCGTGGCCTGGCCTCTCTGGGCAGCCCCTCACAGCTGAGCCCTGGTCAGGGGCCCCTGGCCCCGAAAAGCCAGGCTGAGACCAGAGCAGCCGACCTCTGTGTGGAGATGGAGCCACCTTTGCCGTGGGGCTCTTGGAGGGCGGATGGGGTGCCCGGTGCCTGGCCTGGCAGTCAGCTGGCCTGCAGGTGCTGAGCGTGTGGCCTGCCTGCTCTGCTGTCCTCCCCCAGGGCCCTGGGCACAGTGTCCTTCTCCATCCTCACCCTCCCTGGAGGGCTGTGCACAGCGCAGGGAGGGGCAGCCAGGCCAAGGGCGCCGCTGAGCCCCACGGCCGGCCCAGGGCACAGGGGACACACGGGTGCTGCAGGGCACAGGTTTGCTGGGGAGCCGTGAGCGCCCATTCGTTGGGGGGTCAAGCTGACACTGACCGCGGGGTGGCCCTCCCCAAGCCCCCTGCCCAGCCCCCTCCCTCTGGGGGACTCACCCAGATGGGGGCACACTGGGGGCTCCAAGGCCTGCACAAGCCAGGGGCTCGCAGACCGGGCCGGAGAAAGCTTTGCTTGCAAATTGCAGCGACCCTGGCACCTGCCCCCTCTGTGAGAAAAGCCCCCAGCCCTTGCTGGCCTGCGGTGAGCACGCATCCTGTGTGCACCTCCTCCCACACCTGCACCCCCACGCACACCCCGCAAACACACGCTCTACACGCAGCCCGGACACCTAAGGCAGCCACGCGTGGGTGTCACTGACTCCGGCACTCTGAGGAGCTGTTTGGGGACGGGCTGGGGGGGGAGCAGCGCTGGCACCCCCAGCTCTCCGGCAGCCACCAGACAGAAGCTGCCTGGGTCCCCAACACCGACTGTCGGCGCCCAGCTCAGCAAACCTCACCCACCCAGCGCTGGCCCCGGAGATCCAACTTCATTCAGCCCAGTTCAGTTCCGTTCAGGCCCAGCCTAACTCAACAGGAATCCAAATTCACTTCCACTCACTGTAACTCGACCCCATCGAAGCCCAAAGCCCAGCTCATCTGGAACAAGGGGCCCCAGCCCACGGGGCGCCCATCGCCACCTTGTGCACGGGCTCCCTGCCCGGGGTGGGGGGCAGATGGCTCTTTTCATTCCCACCCCACAGAGGGCAAAATCGAGGTGCTGGGAGGAGGCCGGCTCGCAGCTGCCCCGCCTCGCGAGCTCCCGCCTGGCCTGGAGTGAGCAAAGCTGAGCCCCCGCCCAGAGCTTCTGGCCGCCCCCGCCCGCGCTGTCCCCTTCTCGTGCCCCAGGCAGACCCTCGGCCACCCCCTGCCTGGCTGCCCCGGCCCCTCCGGCCTCCCAAATCAGACTGCCTTGGCCGCACACGGCGCCGGGTCGGCCCCAGCTCCTGCCTCGGTGGGTGAGCCGTGTGCCCCGCCAGCTCCCAGCATTCCTGGCGCATCCGTGGCCTTTGGTTTCTGTCAAAATCGCCCACAGTTTGCAGATTCTAAAGAGGACTCCGGCCCCTGTCGGCCGTGGCTGCTGAGACTGGCGGGGACCCGTCCAGGCGGGAGGCATGGGCTCGGGAAAGACCTGTTTGTTGAATGAGTATGTGGGCGGAGAGAGACAGGTGGTTGACGTCTCTGAATGGAGTCGTTTTATGATTATACAAATAATCTCCGTCCTGTGTGAGACTGAACGCAACACAGAGACGCAGAAGGAAGAAACCAGGCTCCCAGCCCCCGAGGAGGCTGCCAGGGACGCGGTGGGGCCACCTCCTCCCCCAGGCTTTGCATCCTGTCTGGGTTTTCCACTTAGCATTTTCAAGTCTATTAAATATTCGTGGAAAGCTGGGGTTTTGTGGCAGAATCTTTCAAATGCATCTTATCAAAGCGTGTGCACGGATTTCAGTCTTTTTGCACCAACTGGCGACGACGCGTCTGGGCAGAGTCCAGCGTGGCCGAGCCTCCGGCCGCTGGCGGGGCTCCAGCGGGAGCAGCACCCGCCCGCTGCACAGCAGCCGGTCCCCGCCAGGCCCCCCGCGGAGCCGTCCACGTCCATGACGGCCTCCCGAGATCTGTTCCTGACTGGCGGAGTGTGTTCCCCGGAGCCTTATGTGAGTGGCACTGGGAAGGTGAAGCCCACGCCAGCGGGGCCCAGGGACGCGCTGGTGGGGGGGTTGGGGCGGAGCCCCGCGGCTGCTGTTAGAAGAGGGACACAGCCCGTGCACCCCGTCTCACGCCAGGGCCCTGCGCTGGCTCCAGACTGCCAGCAGGGAGCCTTGGCCAGGCGAGCCCCGACCTTGCACCTGTTAGCCAAGCAAACCTTTCTTTACGCATTAGCCGGCCTCGGGTACTGCACTGCCCAGCGAAAGACTGGCTGCGGGCCTGGGACGGGGAGACCAGCTCCGCTCGCGCCATCGATCAGGCTCCGGGTTCGGCAGCGCAGCCACTCCCCGCCTGGTCTCCGCAGAGCCACGAGTGCCCCAGGTCCCCTGCTCCCTCAGGAGGCCGGGCAGCAGAGTGGTCACCGCCGGGCGTCCACCACCGCCGTCCTCGGAGCAGGAGGGACTGAAGAATTGAACTCTCGGAACCCCAAGTGCGTGACTCCGCTGTGGGCAGGAGCAGGCACACAGCTGGGCGGGGGCCTCGTGCAGGGGTCAGCACCAGAGCTGGCAGCCCATGAGGGCGCTGGCTCGAGCCGGGCTGCTCCGCTTCCGGTTCACCTCCCTGCTGATGCACCTGGGACAGCAGTGGAAAACGACACAGGAGCTTGGGCCCTGCACGCACACGGGAGACCCGGAGGAAGCTCCTGGCTCCTGGCTTCATCCTGGCCGAGCTACAGCCATGGTGGCCATCTCTCTGTAACTCCATATTTCAAATAAATAAATAAATCTTAGGAAAAAGGAAAACAGCCCAGGAGGCCTTGGGCATTGAGGGCGGAGCTTGCTCTGCCCTGTCCCTGGGGTGAGGGGTCCCCGTTTTCCCCCAACGCGTTACACATCGAGCCCAGATCAAAACGGCCCTCGCACGACCTCCTGTCCTGGCCCTGCTACCCGAGCGGCAGCTTCGCTATGTTAAAGGGGGCTCTGGCGACCCCCGAGACTGCGCTGTTCAGGGCCCAGCACGACCGTCCTCAGGTGAGGCCTGCGGGTCCCAGCCGAGAAGTGGAGGGGGCGGGCGGCAGGACCTCTGTCAGACAGCGAATGTCGAGACGGTGGCGGCAGCACAAAGCCCACAGGAGCCCGAGCCCCAGGCCCTGGTGCCAGCCGGGAAGCAGCCCCTGGAGCCTGGGCCACTGCGCACCCGGGGGTGCCGTCCTTTGGCCCCAGCGTCTCTGGCAACACGGCCACTCGGCCCTGCTGGCCTGGGCCTGACGAAGGTCCTGGGAAGTCACAGTAAGGGGTGCTTGGACCCGGAGCCCCCGGGCGGGAGGGAGACGGGGCAGGAGGGAGGGGGCTGCGCAGGGGGCAGGAGGCAGCAGGCGGGAGGCAGGGGGCTGTGCAGGGGGCGGGAGGCAGGGGGTGGGAGGCAGGGGGCAGGAGGCAGGGGCGGGAGGCAGGGGGCTGCGCAGGGGGCAGGGGGCTGCACAGGGGGCGGGAGGCAGGGGGCAGGAGGCAGGGGACTGCGCAGGGGGCAGGAGGCAGGGGGTGGGAGGCAGGGGGCAGGAGGCAGGGAGCGGGAGGCAGGGGGCGGGAGGCAGGTGCTGGTGCCAGGCCGTCCCCGTGCACCAAGAGGCAGGCACGGCTGTTGCCCGCAGAGACCCTGGGTGCTGTGGGCTCCGCGGGAGACCAAGGCCTTCCGACACCGCGGCCGAGGGCCCCAGTGCGGGGGAGACATTCCCGGCCCGGCTCAGAATTCCAGTGGGAACCATGATGCTTTTTAGGAAAACCCACTTCTCCCGTCTCCACCCTGCGAAGACCTGTGGGCGCGCTTTTCCCTGGGCCGGGAACTTGGGCCTCTGCTCTCCGTCCTGGGAGACCCTGGGCGGCCTTCGGGGTGGCCGGTGCCGCGAGCCAGTGAGGCCTCCGGCGTCCTGTCTGCCCTGGCACCAAGGGCCGTTCTCAGCCGCGGGGGCTCGGCAAGGAGGCCCCCCGCCGGGGCGCGGTACCGCGGGGGTAACGATAACCCTGCTGGCAGTGATGAGTACATGCGGGCGCTGGCTCGGAGGAGGGCCTGAGCCCACCAGGGACCTGCGCGTGGAGCCCGCCGCTGTCCCCCCCCCGCCCCGTGCGGGCTGGGGGCCGAGCCCCAGGAGCAAACCACACGCTGGCCGGGGGTGGGGCTTGGGAGACTGTGTGCCCCGCCTACTCCCAGCTCCTGCCCTGGACGTGGCCCTGGGGCAGCACCTGGACGGAGCCCAGGGCCCTGAGTGCTGTGCCCTGTTTTCCTCAGCCCAGAGCTGTCCCACGGGGGCACAGAGGTCTGGGTTGTCCAGCTGTGGGCGGAGCCTCTGGGACGCCGTGATGAGTGTCAGTCCCAGTGCCCAGGGGACACACGGTGGACACGGGTGATTCACTCGGTTCTCTTCACAAGCCACCATGCGTGCCCGCGTCCCTGTCAAGGAAGAGAAAGGTGTTGGCGGGAAGCTGAGGAAGCTCAGAGCAGAGCAAAGGAGCCGGCGCGGCATCGGCACCACGTGGCCGCCGTCCCGCCCCAGCTCCCGCAGAGGGGCCTCGCGCAGCCTGTCCTAAAGGGCGAGCTCAGCTCCCGGGACGGGAGGCTCAGGAAGCTCAGGGAAGAGCACCAAGGACCCGAGGTTTGTGTCACCCCCGAATCCAGGACTGGGGGTCACAGGTGGGCTTGTGGGAGGCGATTAGGGTTAGGTGAGGGAGGGGTCCTCAGGAGTGGATTAGAGTTCTAAGAAGACAACAGCGGCCAGGGCCGGCGCTGTGGCGCACTGGGTTAACGCCCTGGCCTGAAGCGCCGGCATCCATATGGGCGCCGATTCGAGTCCCGGCTGCTCCACTTCCCATCCTGCTCTCTGCTGTGGCCTGGGAAAGCAGTAGAAGGTGGCCCAAGTCCTTGGGCCCCTGCACCCACATGGGAGACCCGGAAGAAGCTCCTGGCTCCTGGCTTCAGATCAGCCCAGCTCTGGCCATTGTGGCCATCTGGGGAGTGAGCCAGCGGATGGAAGACCTCTCTCTCTCTGCCTCTTCTCTTTCTGTATAATTCTGACTTTCAAATAAATAAGCCTTAAAAGAAAGAAGAAGACACCAGCGGCCACTGCTGTGGTGCAGTGGGTAAAGCTGCCGCCTGTGATACTGTACCCCAATGGGCGCCAGCTCAAGTCCCAGCTGCTCCGCTTCCGATCCCGCTCTGCTATGTCCTGGGAGAGCAGTGGAAGATGGCCCAGTGCACCCACGTGGGAGACCGGAAGAAGCTCCTGGCTCCTGGCTCCTGGCTCCTGGCTTTGGATCAGCCCAGCTCTGGCTGTTGCCGCCATGTGGGAAGTGACCTGGCGGATGGAAGATCTGTGTGTGTGTGTGTGTCCCTCTCTCTAACTCCTCCTTTTAAAGAAATACATCTGTAAAGAAGAGGACAAGGAGGAGACACCAGAGGCCATCTCTGTATCCCGCATGGGGCAGTGACAAAGCAGCCACCTAACAACCAGGAAAGCCCTCGCCGCCGCGGGAGGTGCCGGTCCTGGGTGCCGGCCTCCAGATCCGTGGGAATGAGCTCCCAGTGGGAGGTGACGGCAGCGGAGCCCACGCCGGGGAAGTCACACACCCCGGGGAAGCACCAGGCTGCAGCCCAGGTCTGTGAACGCCACTGCAAGGCGAGCCCAGCCCCCACACAGGGGCTGCCGCTTGGGAGACCCCAGGTCCCAGGTCTGCACTCCCCGGACGCCCTGGAGGACTGAAGCAAGCGTCGGCCACAGCAGATGACCTGGAACCCTAGAGCGTGGCCCGGGGCCAGTGACTCCAGGGAGGCAGGGAGGAAGGGCAGAGAGGCCATGCCTCAGCGAGAGCCACCTTGCAGGAGACAAATGTAGCCATGGGACGAAGAAGTGACAATGTGACAAATGCGACAGTGAGACAAAGTCGTCACTGGGTTGTGGAGAGTTCACAATGTGGCGAGTGTGGCAGTGAGACAGAGTAACCAGGGGCCCAGGACAGGGGTGACCGTGCGGCCAACTCAGCCAGGAGAACCCCGGGAGCTGCTCCCCGCTGGGGCGCGCTCCGTCTGCCTGTGCGGGCGTTCAGGGCAGCAGGGAGATGGACAGGCTAACTCTGGGACTTCGCTGGAAGGCCTGGAGGAGTTGGATGAGACGCGTGTGTCGTCGGGCTGGCCCTCTGGGGAAATTTCACCTGCTGGATTCCTGCTTTGACGTGTGAGCCCTGTGTAAGCGTGGAGAGGAATTGGCCGTCCGCTGTCTCACCACGTAGGGATTCAGGGGAAGTGAGGAGCCCCTCAGACCACAGCTGAGGGCCCCCCAGCGCCCCAGACGTGCCCGCAATGCTCTCCTGGCGCTCTGTCCTGGAACCTGCGCCTCGGCTCTGGCTCCACTCAGCCCCCAAAGCCAGGAGGGGCCCCCACCGGGCGGCAGCCTGCCCCGCGGCCCCACCCCCACCGTCTCCAGTCCCCACCGTCTGCGCTCCGCTGAGTTCCCACAAGGTTTCCAGGGCTGACCGGATGGGAAGAAGGTGTGGTGTGGACACATCCACGGAGGCTCACAATTGGTCGGGGAGCATCCGCCATGGCCAGTCCTGCAGCTGCTTCCGAGCCCTTGCCCCGGCTGGCCCCAGAGGCGCAGGGGGAGCCGGACACAGCCCTGCCCCAGGACGGCCCTTGCAGGGACACAGGGAGGGCCGGCAGGGGCAGTGGCGGCCCCGGCACAGGCCGCGAAGGCCAAAGGAGGGGTCCCCAGGCCACAGTCCAGCATGCCGGTGCCGGGACGCCAGCTGCCAGACACTTGGGACACGGGCAGGGCCCTGGGCACCTGGCTGGGGGTGTTTGGGAAGTGCAGGGGGTCAGTTCTGAGGAGAAGGCCAGGCGGTGTCCGGCCCGTGAGCCCTCCTCACCCCCAAGTCCCTTTCCCACCCCGCCTCTGGGGGCACAGCCGGGGCTTCCTGGGCTGCACAGCTCGGTGGAGATGAACACAGACTCGGAGGGGGGGGCTGCCCAGGGCTGAACCCCAACAGGGGGGTGCTGGGAGGGGCGGCCCCAGCTGCCCGCCTCGGCCTCCCCCGGGGCCGGTGAGTATTGAACACCTGGCGAGCATCGGTCACTCCCGTTCTCCCGATACGCAAAGCCATGCCAGGACGAGGCGGTGGGGGCGATCCGAGCGGCTGCGCCTGAGGCCGCAGGTGGAAAGCAGGCTGCCTCCTCTCCACGCGCTCCAGGAGGCAGGCAGAGGCCGATTTTGCACAGAATCCTGCACCTTGAATCAAAACAGACGCAAATTATCTTAATGGTGGTTATGTAAAATGCCTGCTGAGTCATTCTCTCGCTCTGATTTCTGAAATGGGGAATTTCTCTCCCAGACTGCCATGAACTAAAGTGGATTTTGACTCCAAGAAAATCGATTGCGAGTGTCCCACAGCCGGGAGCCCCAAACCCCAGCAATCACGGGGACAGCGTCCGTCGGAGCCCACACAAAGGCTTCCCCGGCACCGGCAGCACGGTGACACCCTCGGCGCACACGCCAAGCAGGCGCCAGGGCCAGAACCCGCCCCCCCCCCCCCCGCCCCGGGGCTGCCCTTTGCTCTGAACTTTGGTGACAGCCCATGGAGAGGGACTCGGGCGCTGCAGGGCTGCTGGCGTCCCGGTGAGGCCCCTCTGGGGCACCTGGCTGCTGGTGGCAGCACCGCCCTGGCCGGCACAACGGGCCGCCGGCTGAGGCGCCCCACGCCTGCAGCAGGTGCCAGGAAGTTGGACAATAACGCCGCCCCCGTCTGAAGCGGATGGAGACCCAGGCAGCGGCCGAGCGCCTACGGCGGCCTCCCAGGGGGACCCTGGAGGTCGAGTCCTCAGCTCTTACCCCAGAGAATCTGCCGTCTTCCACGCCCTGGAAAGGCAACCCTAGCAACGCCGCATCATCTTTCCTGCACGCGTTACCCAAGCCCCAACCCAGCGCCGGCCGCAGGTGACGGGTCAACAGCCCCAGGCCGGGCGGTGGCTGCAGCCCAGCTCATCTCTTGGCGCCGAGCCCCCGCCAAGGCCCGGTCCCCGCGGACGGAAGCTGGCGCTGGTGCCGGCCACACAGGGCTGCTGAGAGCAGAGCCGATGGCTGGCAGGAGCTCCGGGCTCTGCCGGGCCGGTGCACAGAGCACTCGGGCCGTGAAGCTGCACCGGCCCGGCGCTGTGCGCGGTCTGCAGGAGACGGTGTGTGGGAGAGGCCGACCAGGAAGAACCTGGGGGCTCGGGGCGCGAGGAGCAGACTGTGCAGTGACAGGGGAGGCTGGAGCAGGGGGGCGCGGCGGGGGGAGCCCGGCCCCAGTGGTCTCCAGGCGCAGGTAAGGGCCGCCTGGACCCCCGACCCAGGGCAGGTGGATGGTGCAGGGGCCAGGCTGAGCAAGGTCGACGTCACGACGCCGGCCCCACCTGGCACACACTCGGGCCCCTCACACCGGGCTCCACACGCGGGCAGCACCGGCTTGGTCTGCAGGCAGGTTCCCACGGGGGCTGGAGCGACTCCCAGACCCAAGGGGGGGGGGGGGCACCCAGGAAATCCGGTCGAGGAAAAGCATCGCACGGGAGAGGACTTTCTCCCTCGCCCTCCGCTCCCGGTGCCTGCTGCGGAGCCGCCCGGGCTTCAATCAAAGGCTCAGCCGGGGCTCCCGCCCGCTTGGGCTCCTGCGCCCGCCTGGCTCCCAGCTGCAGGCCTGAGGCGCTGGAGTTTCGTCCCCGGGGTGACCGGCAGGTTCAGCTCCGCAGGCCGCCCGCTGAGCACACGGCAGAGGCGGGGTCCGCAGCACGCGAGGCTCCTGAGGTGGGGCTCGGAGCTGCGCGGTCACGCGCACCCCAGTCCAGCGGCCGAGGAAGCAGGCGGCCAGGCGGGGTCAGGGCCGGGAGCCCTGCGGCAGAGGCTGTGGCCCCGTCCCCGCAGCCCCCACAGGCAGACGCGGAGAGGGTGGAGTGGGGCCGTGCAGCCTGGCCTTTCCCGTCCTGTGCACAGGTGCCGGCGACACAGCGGGGCCCACACAGACCCCTCCCCTCAGACCTGGAGCCCGGAAGCCTGGGTAGGGCCTGAGTGTCCACCAGCCCACTCTCCACTCGGGGCAGGACCTGCACAGAGGCCGGGCTGCACCCAGGCGGGAACCTTCGCCGCAAGAGAGCTTGGTGCGCCCAGCAGCAAAGGCCCCACCCTGCTCGGTCTCCCCGACCAAGGCCAGCAGCCCACAGGCCCTCCCTGTCTCTCATCCTATGGCCAGGAAGGGAGGCCCAGACTCGCAGAGTCCCATGGCGGGGGTGGAGCCCACCTTTGTATGATGGGCGTCCCCTGGAGCCACAGGCGCCCTCCCCCAGTGTCCCCTCCTGCCAATGTCCCCTCCCCCCAGTGTCCCCTTCCCCCAATATCCCTCCCAGTGTCCCCTCCCTCCACTGTCCCCTCCCACCCATGGCCCCTCCCCCCAGTGTCCCCTCCCACCAATGTCCCCTCCCCCCAGTGTCCCCTCCCACCAATGACCCTCCCACCAACACTGCCTCCCTCTGGGCTTCAGTCCCAAGCCCTGACCCTTGCCTAGCGCAGGCCGTGTGCCATGTCCACCTGCGGGGTGGCCAGAGGGGCTTTTCCCTGGGGTCGGGCTCAGGAATCTGCAACCTACTGTGGTCTCTGAGCCCCAGGTCCTGGACCTCTCTCCCGACATGCTGCCCTCGGGGCTCCCAATCCCGTGAATGAAGGCCCCCCGAGCTGGGCCTCTTGCCTCTGTCCACGCTGTTCCTGCTGCCCTGGGAACACAGGGGCTCGGGGCTCCTGCGCTCGGCAGCCCAGAGCGGCCGGGCCTCTGCTCCTCTGCTCCTGGCTCTAGCTGTCGACTCTCCCTTCTCCCACCCCCGGCTGCACTGCCCGCAGGACCCCCTCAGCACCACCTCCCTGCTGGGTTGAGCACCCGCTCTGTGTTCCTGCAGCTCTGGGACTGCCCTGCCCTTCGGAAAACCGCTGTCCCTCATTCCTCCCACAGCAGCCGCTCCAGGCAGCCGGAGGCGAGACGCGCCCCCTCTGTGTGTGCTGAGCACCCGGCATGGGCTGCACATGCAGGGTGTGCATGGAGTCCACGTGTGGACAGTGCCGTGGGGTGGAAGGAAGAGGAGAAGGAGCGAAAGAAGGAAGCTGAGTGGGTAAATGGATGCATGGGTGCACTGCACGGTGGACAGGTGGATGGATGATGGATGGGTGAATGATGGGTGGATGATGGGTGGATGGATGGATGATGGATGGATGATGGGTGGATGATGGGTGGATGATGGGTGGGTGATGGGTGGGTGATGGGTGGGTAATGGATGGGTGATGGGTGGATGATGGGTGGGTGATGGGTGGATGATGGGTGGGTGATGGGTGGGTGATGGGTGGGTGATGGGTGGATGGATGGGTGGGTGATGGATGGATGATGGGTGGATGATGGGTGGATGATGGATGATGGATGATGGGTGGGTGATGGGTGGGTGATGGGTGGATGATGGGTGGGTGATGGGTGGATGATGGGTGGATGATGGATGGGTGATGGGTGGGTGATGGATGGATGGATGATGGTGGATGATGGATGATGGATGGATGATGGATGATGGATGGATGATGGGTGGATGATGGATGATGGATGATGGATGATGGGTGGATGATGGATGATGGATGATGGATGATGGGTGGATGAAGGGTGGGTGATGGATGGATGATGGATGATGGATGAAGGGTGGGTGATGGATGGATGATGGATGGGTGATGGATGGATGATGGGTGGATGATGGATGGATGATGGGTGGATGATGGGTAGATGATGGATGGATGATGGGTGGATGATGGGTAGATGATGGGTAGATGATGGGTGGATGATGGATGGGTGATGGATGGATGATGGGTGGATGATGGGTAGATGATGGATGGATGATGGGTGGATGATGGATGATGGATGATGGATGATGGGTGGGTGATGGATGATGGATGATGGGTGGATGATGGATGATGGATGATGGATGGATGATGGATGATGGATGATGGGTGGATGATGGATGGATGATGGATGGGTGATGGATGGATGATGGATGGGTGATGGATGGATGATGGGTGGATGATGGGTGGATGATGGATGGATGATGGATGATGATGAATGGGTGATGGGTGGATGATGGATGGATGATGGATGGATGATGGATGGGTGATGGGTGGATGATGGATGGATGATGGATGGATGATGGTGGATGATGGATGATGGATGGATGATGGATGATGGGTGAATGATGGGTGGATGATGGATGGGTGATGGGTGGATGATGGATGGATGATGGGTAGATGATGGGTAGATGATGGGTGGATGATGGGTGGATGATGGGTGGATGATGGGTGGATGATGGGTGGATGATGGGTAGATGATGGGTGGATGATGGATGGATGATGGGTGGATGATGGGTGGATGATGGGTGGATGATGGGTGGATGATAGGTGGATGATGGGTGGATGATGGATGGATGATGGTGGATGATGGATGGATGATGGATGATGGGTGGATGATGGGTGGATGATGGGTGGATGATGGATGGGTGATGGGTGGATGATGGATGGATGATGGGTGGATGATGGGTAGATGATGGGTGGATGATGGGTGGATGATGGGTGGATGATGGGTAGATGATGGGTGGATGATAGGTGGATGATGGGTGGATGATGGATGGGTGATGGGTGGATGATGGATGATGGGTGGATGATGGGTGGATGATGGCTGGGTGATGGCTGGGTGATGGCTGGGCAGGCGGGGGCTGGACCATGGACAGGTGGATGACAGACGGATGGTGGATGGGAGGGGGCTGGGTGACAAGCACACTGCCTGGCTGCCTGCGCCCTGCCACAGCCCTGCCCCTCCCACCAACCTCGCTGACTGCGATTGTGACTTTTCCCCTTTGAGATGTTCGGAGGCGGCCAGCGTCCCCTGCGGCCTGGTGCCCGGGGCTCTGCTCTCAAGGCCCGTCCACAGGAAGCCCCGCCTGCTCCCCGCTCCCTGCCCCACCCCCGCCGCCCCCGGAGCTGGCAGACAGCAGAGCTGAGCCATTTTTCTTCACTCGGGCCCTTGTTCCCGGGGAATAACTAATGCTTACCGGAGAGCTGGACTTCTCGGTAATGATATTGAAATCAGATCCCTGGGCACTAGTGTGCAGCCACAGCGAGGCCCTGGCATGCCAGCCCGGCGCGTCTGGCCCGCGGCTCCCAGGGCTGTCTGGAGAAAGCCCCCAGGGCCCGGACCTGGTCCTCGGCTCCCTCCCAGCCAGCCTCCGCCAGGCACAGCGGGGCCGGGGAGCCCCCAGTGGGGCTGTCATTCCAGGGGCCTGGGACGTCCCTGCCGTCACCACACCCTGGCTGGCCGCTGGCTCCACAAGCCGGGGGCACCTCTGAGCTCACTCCATGAGGGCGGAGGAAGGGCGGGACTGAGGGGCCCACTGGGGAGGACCCGGGGAGCAGCGAGGGGTGTCCAGGGCGGGGCAGCCGGGGCCTGGTCACCCTTGGCATCCCAGGAGGACGAGGCTCGTTTTGCTGTTGGGTTCCGAGCGCTCACCGTGAGAGACGAGCACACGGGGGTTTGCAGGAGACGATGGCCCTGGCGTCCCTGTGTGGTCCCCTCCCACGCCCACCCATGGGCACAGGGTCCCGGCGCCCGGCTGTCGGCAGCACCCACTGCAAGGGGAGGAGCCAGATGGGCGCGGCCAGCGAGGCGAGGCCGCCAGCGCCCGAGCCCCCGGCCCCCGGCCCCCGGCCCCCGGCCCCCGGCCCCCGACGGCCCCGGCACTCCTCCTCCCGCTGGCCGGGCGTCAGGGATTTGTCCTTCGACAAAACGCTTTCACGGAAGCGGCGGCGGACTCCAGTCGGCTCCTCTGGGCTTTAGCTTCTGCACTTGTTTACTTTGGTTTGGGGAGAAATTGTTCTTTCCTCCAGTTCCCTGTGAGCGCGTGGCCATGGGTCCCACCCCCCGCCCAGGGAGGAAGCCGCACTCCCAGCCCTCACGCCAGCCCTGCCCGATGAGCCTGACCCGGCCTGCCGTCCTTACACGGCCGCCGCTGTCCGTGTCGCACCTGCACCTGCACTGTCAGCCTGGGCTTCGCTGAGCGTGGCGCCCCTCCCGGGCGTGACATCCCCACTCCATTTATGTCTGGCTCCTGCGCTCCCCACACCTGGGCGTCACCACGAGGCCACTGGGAGTTTCAGGTGCACACTCCGAGGGCTGCCCACCTGGGAGAAGCAGCCCGACGGTGGCCTCGGCACACCTGCCTCCGGCTGGGCCGCGCGTTGTGCGTGACACCTGCTTGTCCCGCCCCAAAGGCCTGGGCACCTCTCAAACCAGCACAGTGTCAAGGAGCCCCCTCCTCTCCCTCCCGCATACCCCTCCCCACTCTGGGGGCCCGGCTCTGCCCTGTCACCAGCTCGGGGCTGGCTCGGGCCTCACGCTGACTGCCCAGCCCTGCACGGTTGCGCCGCAGTCGCTGTGTCACTAGCTGCCGCCGCCTCAGCCACCCTCCCGGGTCCCAGCCGGTCCCCCCTTCCTCCTCTCCCGCCTCCCGGAGGCCCTGTGGGTTGGTCCTGCCCCCACCCACACCAGACCAGAGAACCAGCTCCAGCCACTGAGGCACGGGGGAGCCTGCTGCCTGGGCGGGGGCTAGGGCCGGCGCTCGCTCACGCACACGCACACGCACACACGTGTGCACACACACGGCCCTCACCTCCCCCACTGCGAAGACAGGGAGGCAACTGAGAGGTCCTCACGCCTGGGGGTCGCTCCCAGGGCCCAGGTGTGGGTGCCACGCTGCTACCCCGGGAGGCGTGGTCTCCCATGACTCTGCCCTTGTTGTCCACTGCACACAGGGCCTGTGGCCTCCCCCAGCGAGCTCAAGCAGATGGAGGTCACAGCAGGGTTGGGGACAGAGCCATGGCCACTGCACCTGGAGGTGGCGCTGGCCTCCCGAGCCCCAGGCCACTTGGAGTCGCAGCTGGGACACGGAGGGTTCGGGCGGCTGCCCCGGCCCCCTCCCCCCACCATCATCCCCCAGCCTCCTTCAGCAAGGCCCCGGCTCTGCCCTCTCTGTGTGCCCGTGCCGGTCATTGGGCAGCGGCTCCCGCCAGCCTTGGCTGGGGCGCAGCGCTGAGCTGTGGGTGATGCAGCAGGGCCTCAGGAGCCAGGAGGGAGCTGCACAGGGCCCAGCCCTGCAGCCTGAAGCAGAGCCACCGGCCGGCCCCGGCCCTGGGCAACCCCCGCCCACGGCTCCCTGCCGCCTGCCCGGGGACCTTCCCCAACCGTGCTCTGCGGCCCCTGACACCCCAGGGCCACCTGTGAGCTCCATGACATCCTGGCTTTTCTTTTGCAAGGCTGGTGGACGCCTTCCGGGCTCTTCTCACGTGTGTAGCCCCCAGTCCACGACTGGACACCGAGGGGGGCTGTTCTGGGCTGCGTCCGGGGTCGTATCATCCAGCAGCCACCGCAGGGCAGCCCTCTGCCTCCCACCTGCTGTCCAGGCCACGCCGCTGTGGGCATCTAAAAGCCCAGCCTCGGCCACTTGTCCACTCCCGGCGGCACCGGGTGCCCTCACCCAGGGTGACGACCGGTCCCTCCCTGGGCAGCCACCCCTTCTGTCGGCCCTGAGCCCCAGGCTGCCTCCTGCCCACAATAACACTCACCTGTCCCAGGCGGGACGTGCTTGGGACACAGTGGGGGCCCCGGTGCCTGCGGAGGCCCCAGCCCCGGCCCCTTGCGACAGCAGCTCCAGTACAGGAACGATGCCCGGGACGAGTGAGAGGAGGCGCAGAGAGAGAGAAGTTCCACTCTGTCTGGAAAAATCACTGACGATGAACGCAGACAGAGAAAGGGGAGGGGCAGGAGGAGGACAGGGCCAGGCCAGGGCCGGGGCTGGAGCTGGGGCCATAGGAGCGCCAGAGCTGGAGCCGGAGCCGGAGCCGTAGGAGCACCGGAGCCGGAGCCCCTGCAGCCGCAAACAGCAGAGTGGCCGTGGCGGCACGGGAGGCTCGGCCGGCCTCCTGAGCACTCACTGCTTTGAGCTCACAGCTTCTGGGGAGCAAGACTGAGCCCAGGCCCCGGGAGCGTCCACCGAACAAGCCAACAACCCGACACACTGCCGCACTGCACGGCACCTTGGGGGTAACGTGTGTGTGCACTAATTACCACGTTCCTCCAGGTGTGCAGAGGGAGGCCAGGGTGCCCCCCACGGGGACGGGGCCCGAGAGGCCTCCTGGCCGCAGACAGGCAGACAAGGCCCCGCAGAGCTGTGGACAGCGGGTCCATCCACCCTCACAGTGGGTCTGTATCCTCCTTGTTCCAGACCGAGGCTGCAGCCGGCTGAGCAGCAAACAGAACTGCGGGGAAGACGCCGAGGCAGAGCCGGGGTGTCGTTCAGAGCCGGGGTGTCGGTCAGAGCTGGGGGTGTCGGTCAGAGCCGGGGCTGTCGGTCAGAGCCAGAGGTGTCAGAGCCGGGGGTGTCGGTCAGAGCTGGGGGTGTCGGTCAGAGCTGGGGCTGTCGGTCAGAGCCGGGGTGTCGGTCAGAGCTGGGGGTGTCGGTCAGAGCCGGGGCTGTCGGTCAGAGCTGGGGGTGTCGGTCAGAGCCGGGGGTGTCAGTCAGAGCCGGGGCTGTCGGTCAGAGCCGGGGTGTCGGTCAGAGCCGGGGGTGTCGGTCAGAGCCGGGGTGTCGGTCAAGCCGGTGACACAGGGCGGCCAGGAGTAAGCTCAGTGCCAGGACACAGCCCCGGCGTGTGCGCCACCACGCACAACCTCACACCCAGCTGCCCCCGCAACACGGCCACACACACAAGTGCCCTGCATGCACACCAGGCACGTGTGTGCATCAGGCTGAGCACGCACGTGCACACAGCAAGACCCGCCCCTGAGCACCAGTGCACGCCGCACGAGAGCTCCGTGGCCGCGTGGCTGCTGCAGCCCCGAGGCTGAGGGGGCTCGAGGGCATCGGCGCGGCCCAGAGACCTGGGAGGAGAGAAGCCGCGCCCTGAGGTGGGCCTGGGCAAGAGGCTAGGCCGCAGTTCTGTAGCATTTCCTGTGTGCATGCGTGCGTTCACATGTGTGTGAACATGCATGTGCGTGCGTCTGTGTGTGAGCCCCACAGGCGCACACCCCGAGCTGAGGCGGCCCTGTCTTCCCTCTGCAGGCTGTGGTGCATGTGTGTGCACACGTGTATGTGTGTGCCTGTGTTCATGTGTGCTCATGCATGGACGTGTGTGCATATGTTCACATGTACTCGTGCATATGTGTGCATATGTGTGTATGTGTGTGCGTGTGTTCACTGTGCTCATGCATGTACATATGGTGTGTGCATGTGTGAATGTGCGTGTGCGCCCGCGCTGAGGCGGCCCTGTCCTCCCTCTTGCAGGCTGTGGTACATGTGTGTGCACACGTGTATGGGTGTGCACATGTGATCACATGTGTTCACATGTGCTCATGCATGGACGTGTGTGCACATGTGCATGTGTTCACATGTGCTCGTGCATGTATGTGCATGCGTGTGTGTGCGTGTGTGCGTGTGCACCCGTGCTGAGGCAGTCCTGTCCTCCCCTTGCAGGCTGTGGTGCATGTGTGTGCACACGTGTATGTGTGTGCCCGTGTTCATGTGTGCTCATGCATGGACGTGTGTGCATATGTTCACATGTACTCGTGCATATGTGTGTATGTGTGTGCGTGTGTTCACTGTGCTCATGCATGTACATATGGTGTGTGCATGTGTAATGTGCATGTGCGCCCGCGCTGAGGCGGCGCTGTCCTCCCTCTTGAAGGCTGTGGTACATGTGTGTACACACGTGTATGGGCGTGCACATGTGTTCACATGTGCTCGTGCATGGACGTGCGTGCACATGTGCATGTGTTCACATGTGCTCGTGCATGTATGTGTGCATGCGTGTGCATGTGTGCATGTGCGTGTGCGCCCGAACTGAGGCGGCGCTGTCCTCCCCGTGTGGGCCCTGACGCACCCTGGTTCGGAGCTGCAGCTCCTCCTCACCATCTGGGAGCTGGCGCTGCGTCGCCCCTGGGGAGAGGCCACTGTGCACACGTGGTGTTAGATTGAATTAGGAGCGTGTTCTTTTTAAGAACTTTGGAGAAGAAAACACAGTTGGCGAGGCCCAGGACGGCTCCCCAAAGTGGGGTCAGAGGTCGCCGGCTCAGTGCCACTCCAGGAAGCTCCTCCCTACCCCGCCATGAGTGACAGGCGGGAGGGGGCCCTGGCCCCTCGTCACTCGGACCCCAGCGTGGCACAAGACTGTGAGGAAGCCCCCGGCGCCTCCGTGAAGTGGGGTGCTGAGGGGCCGACAGTGGGGGGCGCTCCGCTCTGTGCAGGGGCTCCCGCTCGCCCGGCCCCGTCCTGGGGTGATGTGGGCCATTTGTCCTCAGCAGGCTCCTGGCTCTGGGGGGCAGGGGAGAGGGGCTGGCGCAGGGCCTGGGGCTCCGGCCTCCCTGTTTTTGGCGATGAATGAAGAGGAGGCGACACCAGCAGGCCAGAGGCGTGGTGGAGTCTTCGGTGGATCGGCTGTTGGCTGTCCCGGGCCCAGGGCCTCCGCACAGGGTGTCCCGCCCAGGGGGCAGCTCTGAGCGTGGTCATCGTCCACCACACCCGCCGCGAGCACTGCCCAGGGGCTGGGACTCGGGCAGACCCCCAGACCCCCTGCCTGGGCCCGGACACAGCTCAGCAGCCCCGCATGCGGCTCTGGCGAAGGCAAGGACAAGAGCAGCCAGGGCGTGGCCGTGGGCGTGGCCGTGGGCGGGAGCCATGGTGACAGGTGCCACTCATGTCACCTCTCGGAGCCCAGACTCAAAGGGCAGAGCCGTCCACAGACGCCACTGACAGGGAGCTCCAGAGGACCCAAATGGAAGCACCAAGAACCAGGCACATGGCTGACAGTGTCCTCCGTCCCCACCCACCATTAGCCACGGGAAGGAAAAGCCACAGCGTCTGCAGCCACAGTCACCCAGGGGAGGCGCTGGGGGCCTCCTGTGCCCCCGAGGACCCCTACAGGGAGCAAGGGACAAGAAGGCCCGGAGGTGAGGGCCAACCACAAACGGCCCGGCGGGCGCAGGCAAGGAGAGAGCCGCTGAGCTAAGAGGGTCTTCGGAGAGTCCAGGGGCCCCCACTCCAGGCAGCCGCAGAGCGAGCAGGAAGCAAAGGGGACAGGCGTCCGACAGGCAGGGCTCCCGGGCGGGAACCCAAAAATGTGCCCAGAGTGTGGGGGAGGGGCTGGGCTCCCAGGGACACGTGGGGTTGTGTGGCTTTCCGTCCCTTTTTAGTTTTTCTGATCGGTCGGGTTTTTGCAATGACTAAGGACAGCGAGTATTCCAGATGAATGAGCCACTGGACGCCAGCCCACCCCCCAGGACCCTGGGACCACCCCCGAGGCAGCCCCTGGCAGTCTCAGTGCCAGCCCTGAGCCGTGCGCAGGGCCGAGCTGTGCGTGGGGAGGTGACCAGAGGGGACCCTGTTCACACAGACCCCGCCGTGCCCTCCACGCGGGTTTGAGTGAGTCCCCAGCCAGTGGGCGGTGGGTGACTTCCCGGGGGTCAGAGTCGTCCCCTCAGAGCCGCCTCCCTGAGAGCCGGCACAACCCTGCCTGACACTCTCTTCACGCTTCTCCTCGCAGAGCTGTGCTCGGCTCTCTGGACGGGAACCCAGAGAGACCTGGGGGCACTCTGCTCCCAGCATCCAACAGCCCCTGCCCGCACAAGCAGTGGGAGCGCCTCTCTTGAATACCCTGTGCAAGCCCGAGCCGGCTTGTGGTCGGCGCCGATGAAGTGTCTGCTGCTCAGATGGGCAGGTGGGGGGATGGGTGGGAGGATGGGCAGGTGGATGGATGGGTGGGTGGACGGATGGGCGGGCGGGCGGGTGGGTGGACAGGTGGGAGGATGGGCAGGCGGGTGGACGGATGGGAGGATGGGTGGGTGGATAGGTGGGCAGATGGATGGATGGATGGGTGGGAGGGTGGATAGGTGGGTGGATAGACGGATGGGTGGATGGGTGGGCAGATGGATGGATGGGTGGGTAGGAGGGTGGATAGGTGGATGATGGACGGATGGGAGGGTGGATGGGTGGATAGACGGATGGGTGGGTGGGTGGGTGGGTGGGCGGATAGGTGGGCAGATGGATGGATGGGTGGGGGGGGTGGATAGATGGATGGATGGGTGGGTGGATGGGTGGATGGGTGGGAGGATGGGCAGGTGGATGGATGGGCGGGCGGGCGGGTGGGTGGGGGGATGGGCAGGTGGATGGATGGGTGGGTGGACGGATGGGCGGGTGGGTGGGTGGATAGACGGATGGGTGGGTGGGTGGGTGGATGGATGGACGGATGGATGGATGATGATTGATTTAATGGAGTATTTGGTGGATGGATGGGTGGATGGAGAGAGGACGGATGAGGAAGACATAGGAAAGAGAGCGGGGACTAGGGTGAGGCACAGAAGGGGCCCGCCATGCGCATAGAGGACTCCATCCTCTTCATGCTCTGAGCCTGGGCTGCCCCTCCCACCTCACTCACCTGCAGCCGGACAGAGAGCAGAAGCCGCGCGGGCAAACCTCGCGGCCACTCTGGTCCTCCCTGAGGCCGGGCGCCCTCCCGGGGGACTGCTCCCTGGGGAGCCGGCTCTGAGGTACAGTGCTACAGACAGAGCACATCCGAACCGGGCGCCGTGCGTGGGAAACGCGGACCTCCTTCCCTGCCTCCGTCTCTCTCCAGGGTCGGGGGTGAGTCACCCTCGGCCCCCCGCGCGCAGCCACCTCGGGCAGTCCCCCTGGTGGACAGTGGGTCTCCATGCCTCGGGGACATCTGCCCCCTGCAGGAGCGCAGCCCCCTTCCTTCCACCAGGCAAGGACACCCCTGGCTGAGGCTCGGGGTTGCAGGTTGGATCTGGGGTCCAGCCACCCCCAGAGCCATAACTGCCCCACCACCCGCACTGCTGGCCCTGGCTGCCCTGGAGGACCCTGCCTGCCCGCACCAGCGGACGGGCTCCACCCTGCCGGCCACAGAGGGCTGGGGTGCTTTGCCCTGGCCTCCCTGCCTGCGGCCCGGGCCCCCAGCTCCTCCAGGGCCCTCCGCACGTGCTTCCCCGAGACGACTCGAAAAGTCGGCGGGAAAAGGGAATTGCAAATATGAGTTTATTTGGGGGCAGGAACGCATTCTGGTGCAAAAAAGCCAGGTTTTGTGACTCATGGTGAACGTGTGCATTCCCAGGGAAGGCCCACCCCAAACAAGTTCCTGTCTAGGATTTTTCGTTTTCCCTGCAACCCTCTGAAGCAGCCTCGGGACGAAGCCGTCCTCCTAGGGCACTGAGGTTCCGTGCAGTTCCACCTCATCCCCGGCTGGCACTTGGCAGACCGCAGTCCCTCTCCATGGCTGACGGTTCTTGGCGCGGTGACCGGTACCAGCATCCCCGGGCTGCCGGGCCATCAGCGGCCTGGGCCTCCCCTCCAGGAGCGATTCCTGAACAGGATTTCTTTTCACCCTTAAGAAAGCAGCGAGGGCCGGCACTGTGGTGCAGTGGGCTAAGCCTCCACCTGCCGTGCCAGCATCCCAGGACACAGGTTCGAGTCCCAGCGGCTCCTCTTCTGATCCAGCTCCCTGCTGTGGCCTGGGAAAGCCATGGAGAACGGCCCAGGTGCTTGGGCCCCTGCACCCATGTGAGAGACCCGGAAGAAGCTCCTGGCTCCTGCCTTCAGCCCAGCCCAGCCCCGCCATTGTGGCCTTCTGGGGGTGAACCAGCAGATGGAAGACACCTCTCTCTCTCTCTCTCTCTCTCTTGCCTCTCAAATAAATAAACACAATCTTAAAGAAAAAAAAAAGCAGCCAGGCACAGGAGTGTGTGTGTGTGTGAGAACCCAGCGCCAGGGCAGGTGGATGGAGCGCCTGGCCGCTGGCTTCAGCAGGGCCCAGTCCTGGGTTTGCGGGCTCTGAGGAGAGAATCAAGATGGGAGCGCGCTCCTCCCTCTTCCCTTTCCCCTCCCCCTCCCCTCCCCCTCCTCTCCCCTCTCCCTCCCTCTCCCCCTCCTCCTTCCTCTCCCCCTCCCTCTCTCCCCACCCCCTCTGACTTTTAAAATGTCTAAATAGAAATCGAGCCTGGAGCCTCCGGGGCTGGTGGGCAGCGCCGGGGGCCCACCACTCACGGGCACTGGGACCACCGGGCCCCCACCCCCTGCCTGGGCTCTGTCAGTCTGCCTGTGCCTAGCTCTGAGTCAGGCCAGCCGTTTTAACTCCAGCCCTGTCCATACATGGAAGAAAGTTCTAGTAATAAGAGGCCTCAGAGACGGGGCTTTAAAAATAGCAGCTGGTGAGAAAACTGGCAAGCGTGTGCCTTGGAAGCCGTGGTGCACGCGACAGCGACAACAGCAGCTGTCCTCAGGGCGCGCGTGAGTCACCGCGGGCAGCGTCCCAGGGGCCGGGCACCGGCGGCCGAAGCAGCCCCAGCAGGAGCAGGAAGTGCGGCTTGGTCGGGCGCAGGGGCCGGGCGGGCGACCGCAGGGCTGTCAAGGAAGCTCCCGGCTTGGAAGATTCTGGGTGAGGGAGTCCTCGGCCTCTCACCTCTCTCCGCTCCCGGCGCCGTCGGCCCAGCGCTGCTGCTGGTCGCCGAGCGGAGGGCGGCTCAGGAGCGAGTCTCCTGGGTTCTTCTCAGCTCAGTGTAGACATAAAAAGCCGGGAAACCATTTGCAAAGAGGCAGACGCCTCTGTTTGACAGAAAAGCTTCTATTTGATTGGCAGGCGACAGAGAAGGCGTCTGGTGCCGGAGGAGAGCAGGTGGAGTGGCCGAGTGGCGCTGGCTCGGAGGAAGGGCCCGGGGGTCTAAGGCATTGCTTCTGCTCCCTGGGTCACTCTGTGGGGGCGCCCCTTGGATGGCTGGGGTTCACTGGCCTGGGGCTCGTGGAGACAGCGGGGGTCTCCTGGAGACGGCGCATCTCCCCAGGGCTCAGCCCCTCCCGGCCGGCTCTGGGTGAAAGCGTGCCCCACCCTGGAGGTGAGGTCTAAGCCACAAGGTCACAGGCGCAGCACGGAAGCGCTACGGGGGAGGTGCCCACTTGTGAGAACATTCTGCCTCTGTCTGAGGAGCCCACAGACCCCAGCCCCACTGGCCCGCCCCAAGGAAGTCCAGACCACCCGGGGGCCAGCGCCAGGAGGCTGAGGGCGGCCAGAGGGCCCAGCCCAGGGCAAGGAGAGGCAGGACCACCCCCTGCCCCCAGGGCGGCCACACCTGCCCTCAGCCCTGGCAGGGGCCTCCTCTGAGTGTGGGGGATCCTGAACCATGTGGGCGCCGGTTCGAGTCCCAGCTATTCCACTTCCCATCCAGCTCCCTGCTAATGTGCCTGGGAAAGCAGTGGAAGATGGCCCAAGTTCTTGGCCCCTGCACCCATGTGGGAGACCCAGAAGAAGCTCCTGGCTTCTGGCTTTGGCCTGGCCCAGCCCAGCCGTTGCAACCATCTGGGGAGTGAAACAGAGGATGGAAGATATATCTCTCTATATAACTCTGCCTTTGGAATAAATGCATAAATCTTTTCAAAAGTATCTTTAAGATTTATTTATTTATTTGAAAGTCAGAGTTACACAGAGAGAGAAGGAGAGGAAGAGAGAGAGAGAGGTCTTCCATCCGCTGGTTCACTCCCCAAATGGCTGCAACAGCCAGAGCTGTGCTGATCTGAAGCCTGGAGCTTCTTCTAGGTCTCCCATGTGGGTGCAGGGGCCCAAGGACTTGGACCATCTTCTACTGCTTTCCCAGGCCACAGCAGAGAGCTGGATAGGAAGTGGAGCAGCTGGGACTAAAACCAGTGCCCATATGGGATGCTGGCACTGCAGGCGGCGGCTTTATCTGTGATGCCACAGCGCCAGCCCCAAGAGTTTTTTTTGTTTGTTTGTTGGTTGGTTTTAATAAGCAAGGGGCCAGCACTGTGGCACAGTGGATTAACGCTCTGGCCTGCAGTGCCGGCAGCCCATATGGGCACCAGTTCAAGTCCTGGCTACTCCACTCCTGATCCAGCTCCTTACTCTTGTGCCTGGGAAAGCAGTGGAGGATGGCCCAGGACTTGGGCCCCTGCACCCGCGTGGGAGACCCGGAGGCAGCTCCCGGCTCCTGGCTTCAGGTGAGCTCAGCTCTGGCCATTGCAGCCATCTGGGGAGTGACCCAGCGGATGGAAGACTCTGCTATCTCTACCTCTCTCTGTAACTCTGTCTTTCAAATAAATTAAATAAATCTTAAAAAAAAATAGGCAGGTGAGAGACAGGCCATCAACCCCAAGGAAGAGGGCGTTGGAGGGCTGCCTGTGGAGGTGCTGTGCTGGCTGACGCCCGACCCCGCGCAGCCGCGTCACCCTGCTGCAGGTGGGGCGCGGTCAGGGGGACGCTGGCCCCCGCAGAGCCGCCAGTCAGAAGGGGCAGGAGTGTGGGCAGGCCTGCCAGCTCAGGAGCACAGGTGGGGCCGCGGGGCGGGGACGCAGGGACCCGGAGCGGCCAGCACCCTCCCCCTTCCCGGCACCTTGACAACAGCAGGGTGACCTTTATGGGTCACTGCTGGGCCACCACCACTCTGCAGGGCGGGTTCGGCTGGGAATTCGTGGCCTCGGGGCGCAGGCCTCACCTCAGCAGGGTCTGTGGTCACCTCCTGTGACGAGGGGAGGCCACGCCTCTGTCCAGGCATCTGACCTGGGGCCACGCGCTGAGCGCAGCGTGGCCCACCCATGCCCGTCAGCGAGGTTTCCCGCACAGGGCGGGTGTCAAGGCAGCGAGAGAGACAGGAGCCTGTGTGTGGGGGAGGCTGAAGAAGTGGAGACAAAGGGAACCGTTCAGGAAACGAGACGCAGCCCCGGGCGCACGGCAGTGCCAGCTGCACGCGCAGCTCGCCCTCTGCAACCTGCCGAGGGGTCGGTCAGCCCTCTCCCGGGGCGGCGCGAAGGCCCTGCCCTGCACCAAGGGGCTGCTGGGTCTGTCACCCTGCACTGGTGCATCCTGGGAGGAGTTTCAGGAACTCTGCACCCAGAAAGCCCCTCCCCACAACTTCCCAGAGAGGGAGAGGGGGACGGAGCTGGGGAGCGCTGCACCAGGTCCGCGTCCGCTCCGTCTCAGGGCTCACGGCGTCTCAGCCGCCTCCTGCGCAGCTGCTGCTGTCACAGTCTCTGCTCACAACTTCTCTGCATTGACCATTGCTTCCTCGCTGGCCGCCCCTCCCCCTCGCCGGCCGCCCCTCCCCCTCGCTGGCCACCCCTCCCCCTCTCTGGCCACCCCTCCCCCTCGCTGACCGCCCCTCCCCCTCGCTGACCGCCCCTCCCCTTCGCTGGTCGCCCCTCCCCCTCGCCGGCCACCCTCCCCCTCGCCGGCCGCCCCTCCCCCTCGCTGGCCTCCCCTCCCCCTAGCCGACCGCCCCTCCCCCTCACCAGCCGCCCCTCCCCCTCGACGGCCGCCCCTCCCCTCGACGGCTGCCCCTCCCCCTCGACGGCCGCCCCTCCCTCTCGCCGGCCGCCCCCCCACCAGTCGCCCCTCCCTGCCTCACGTCTGAAGTCGAGAGCCCCTGAGACACCGGCCTCTAGCACCAGGCAGGCGGCTGGGGCGATCACAGCAGGAGCTGCGGTCACTCCCCCCACCCGGGGTTGGAGAACGTACATGGTCACGTCTCTCGTGTACGCCCAGGAGTGGGACTTCCGGGCCGTGGACATTCCTGGCTCCAACCACAAGTCTCCAGCGTGACTGCCCAGCCTGCTCCTCCAGGTGTTCCGTGGCCGTGCCAACACTTAGGATTCTCCGTCTTTGCATTTTAGTCACAGGCGCTCCTGGTGGCGCCGAGGGAGCCAGGCCAGAACTGATCACCGAAGACACGGTCTGAGAAAATGCCCGGGCTCTAGGAATTGAGGTCACTCGGGGGAGTCACACCGCGGTGAAAGTTTCCACTGCAGGAAAGGCAGGGCTCTAGAACGCTCCCAAGAGGGCAAGTGAAGCCGGCGCTCTCCACGTGCACGGAGATGCAGCTGTGCGGCGTCTCCATGGAGACGAGAGATGACTGGCGTGGGAGATCGTGGGGGACCCTGGTTCCCAGCGCCTTCAGCCCACTTGCAAAAGCGTCAGGCGACACCCCACCACCTCCTGTAAAAGCCACTGCTCAGGGCTGCCGGGTGCCGTATGGGCACCGGTTCAAGTCCCGGTTGCTCCAATTCCCACCCAGCTCTCTGCTGTGGCCTGGGAAAGCAGCAGAAGATGGCCAAGTGCTTGGGCCCCTGCACCCACGTGGGAGACCTGGAAGAAACTGGCTCCTGCTTCAGATTGGCCCAGCTCCGGCCGTTGCGGCCATTTGGAGAGTGACCAGCGGATGGAAGACCTCTCTCTGTCTCTGTGTGTCTCTCCCTCTCTCTCTAACTGTGCCTTTCCAATAAATAAAAATAATAAATCTTTTTTAAAAACCCACTGGACCACGTGGCTGCAGAGGCCCAGGGCACCCGCTTAGCAACAAACCACAGCGGAGGGGGGCGTTCGGTGGAAACCGGGGAACCAGCTACAATCAACACAGCGACTGCACCGACCGCTCCTGGAAGAAAGATGGCCGCTGACACAGGTTTAAAGTAAGATTAGAACAATGGCCCCAAAATTAGATGTCTTAGAAGGTACCTTAAGTGACTCACAGCTCTGGAGCGAGCAGTAGGAGGCTCCGAGGCACCACACACACAGGAGAGGGAGCTCGCAATCCTGTTTTCCGTCGAGGGATCAGACGTTACCGGGCGGATCCTGATGTTAGAGAAATGCAAGTTCAAGGCTCTGAGAAAGCGGTGAGCTGCCGGAGCAGGGACGTGCGTCCGAGCGGAGCGGCTGCTCCAGGCACCACCAGCACCGCCACGCTCCACCGCAGAGCCCGGGCTCCAGTCCTGGCTCCGGCCGGGTCCCAGCTTCCTGCCAATGCAGACCCCGGGAGGCTCCTCCGTGCTCGGGCCCCCGCCACCCACGGGAGACCTGCGTGGGATTCCCGGCTCCCCGCTGGGGCTGCGGCCCAGCCCCGGGCACCGGAGCCTGTGGGGAGGGCACCAGCTCTGTGTGGCTCTCTCTCTGCCTGTCAGACAAGTTTGTTTTTAAACACGACGCCCGCCTTCTAAATCAGACAGAAGATTTGTGCAGCAGAAAGCACCCGAGTGGGAAATGCAGACTAGAACAGGTTCCCAGCAGGGAGGGGGGGTGCGGCGAGAGGAGCCCCTTCCCCACTCGGCAGGGCGGCGGGCGGCGGGCGGCGGGCGCGTTCCTGTGCTGCTGCTGGTGCGAGACATGGTGAAACCGCACAGATTTAAAATGAGGAGATTAAGAAGGCTTCAGGAAAAGAAGCCCGAGGATGCTGGGCCCGGAGCGTGAACACTGCACAACTGAGTCCATGACAACGCCAGCGGCTCGGCAGCGATACAGCTGGGGCCGCGATTGCCAGGTAACCAAGACAGCAGCCAAGCGGCGGAACAAAGCACACACGGGGAAGGGATCGGGGCCGGCTCCGGGGCACTGTTAGGTCTCGAACCCCGACTGATGCATCCTGGGAGCCTTGCTGTTCCGCACTGGTGCATCCTGGGAGCGTTGCTGCAGGGTCTCGAACCCTGACTGGTGCACCCTGGGAGGAACAGGTGACGGGACCCAGGAGGCCCCCTGTGCAGCCGCCCAGTCGCAGAGCGAAAACTCCATGAATATTTAAAACAAAATTCACACGGCTCCAGTATTCTTATCAAAACACGGTGGAGCTATGGATAATAAAAGTTTAAACACAAAAGCCAAGCGCTTAGAAATGGAAAAGTGTTGGAGTGAGAAGACACAAAATAACGGATTGATTGTAATAAGCGAAGCACGGGGCGGGGCCAGAGCCAGAGCTGCAGGCTCCCAGCGCGGGCGCACTTGCAAAGTGACACAGGAGGCACAGCGTGGGTCCCTGGGGAGTCTGGGCGCTGGCGCTGGCCGCCAAGGACGCCCCCGCTCCCCGCCCGGGCTCCTCCTCCCTGGAGGAACCCGCAGGTGGGAGTGGGCCGGTAGGCACTGCCCCTCCCCCAGCCTCCGAGGACCAGGAGAGCCAGGGACCCTCTCACTCCTCTCCCCGCCGTCTCGCCCACCTCTCCTATTGTGAGCCAGGACCCCTGAACTCCGCTGAGAGCGGCTGCCCGTGCCCCTCCGCTGCCCGTCCAGGAGAGGCGGTCACAGAGCAGAGGGGCAGCCGGCGGGCAGGGCCGGCGACAGGCTGGGGAGAGGGCCGCAGCCCGCCCACGCCAAGACCAGCCGGCGGTGTCTGCCACAGAGGCCAGCGTGGCCACGGTGGAAACGGAGCCCAGGCCCGGGGCGGCTGCACGGGGCGCAGGAAGGGCAGACAGAGAGAAACGGGTCCACTCGGAGAAGTCGGGGGGAGGGGGCTGAGACGGACAGCGAGCGCCGAGCGGGCCTGACGCATCCTGAACGCTCCAGGGAGGGCAGCCAGCGGGGCCCCAGCAGGAACGCCCGGCAGAAAGGGACACCGGGGGCAGACGCGGTGCAGCGGGTCAGGCACTGCTGGATGCCGGCACCCCGCTCCCGGGCACCTGGGCCTCCGCTTCCGATACGGCCTCCTGCTCAGCGACGGCTCCGGTCCCAGGTCCCTGCCGTCCACGCGGGAGACTCAGAGCGGGCTCCCAGCTCCCAGCTTCGGCCTGGCCCGGGAGGGACCCTCTGTGCCTGTCAAATGCGTAATCAATTGTCTAAAGACAGAGGCACCTGCCCTGGCCGCAGCCGTCCGCCCCCTCCCCAAGCGTGCGTAAGGACGGGGCATGCGCTCGCCAGCTGCCCAATTGGCCGGCTCCTTGCCGAGTGACTGACAAACCAGCCCTCCTACCCCCTCCCCAGCTTCCCCTCCTGCCTGGGCTGCCCCCGCCCCCGCCCCCACCCCCACCCCGGACTGCAGGACCAGACGCCCGCTGCACACTGAAGGGCGGTGGGCTCCGCGGCCACAACTCCCTGCCTCTGCCCGGAAGCTTCCAGAAGTCTGTGGAAAGGAGAATGAAGTATGAGTTTACCTTGACGCAAAAGCAAGGCCCAAGCACCGTTTTTACGGCATGCACTGTGCAAACATTCTGGGAAAAAAAAAATGTTTTGCACCAAAATAAATCCATGCTTTTCAATCCATTTTTCCAGAAACCTCAGTGCCAGGGCTCAATGCAGGCCAAGTGGCCATTTGGGGGAAGAAGATCCTGGCAGGAAGAGGTGCAGCCGGGAGGCGGGCAGGGCCGGGGGCCAGGACGGGCAGGGCCAGCGCCACAGCCCGCGGCGGGAGGTTCCCCTGCCGAGCAGGTTAGCGGCAATGGTGGGACAGGTTCTTGTCCTCGCGCAGAAAGACTCAGCCGTCAGCAAGGTAGCGAGGTTTACTGGGGTCGGGCGTCCGTCAGAGCGGATGGGACAGAATCCGAGAGAGAGAGAGAGGGAGAGAGAGAGAGAGAGAGAGAGAGGGAGAGCGAGCCCGGTCACTCAGCCTGGGGAGAGCAAGGTCAGGTGGGTAAATGGAGCGACTGCACCTGGCGGGCCAGGCCGGCGGCTCAGCAGAGAGCGGGGAACTGAGCCTGTGCATCTGTGCTCAGAGTGGGGCTTGTGAGGGGAGGGGTCCAGGTCCTCTGCCGTTCTTCCCCGCCCCCGCCCCACCTCCTCCTCCCCCCCTCCAGGACGGGGTTGCTGCGTGTGCATCGGGTGAACTCCCTCCCAGGGGCTCGTTACTCAGCGCCGGCAGCCTGGGGCCCGCCTGGCACGGGCAGAGGGGTCTCCCCAGGGCGCCTGCCTGTGGGGAAGGCTGGGCAGGTGTCCCTGCTCGGGGGTGTCAGGCTGGGACCCCACGTGGTGCTGAGCAGAGAGGACGCTCCGGGGGGCTGAGAGCTGGGCGGTCATCAGGGCCGGGCAGGACTTCAGAGTGGGAGACCTGGGAGCAGAGAGGACGCTCCGGGGGGCTGAGACCCCTGGGCGGTCATCAGGGCCAGGCAGGACTTCAGAGTGGGAGACCTGGGAGCAGAGAGGACGCTCCGGGGGGCTGAGACCTGGGCGGTCATCAGGGCCGGGCAGGACTTCAGAGTGGGAGACCTGGGTGCTTCCAAGCTGAGCTGTACAGGCTCAGTTTCCCCCGGGCCCCTCTCTCACACACGCGGCTAACGTCCAGCTTCCTAGCTAAGAGTTACCTAGAGAGAGGGAGAGACAGGAGACCGTCCATCCGCTGGTTCACTCCCCAGTTGGCTAACTTCTAACTTCCTAGCTAAAGACAAGGAAGCTGAGACCAGAACCCAAAGATGGGCTTGTCCAGAGACGGCCTAGCCCAGCCCCGAGCGGGAGCCCAGCTCTGCCAGGGCTGCTGTTCCCTGGGCCCTCAGGAGGTGGGGGTGCCTGGCTGAGTCCTCACCCCACCCAGGGGGCTGCCATCCAGCCTGGGAGCCACTGTGGCAGGGACCAGGGACGTTCGGGCTGCAGCAGGACCTGGGGAGCGTGTGGGCCCAGGGCCGCACACACATACTGAAAAGTGGCCCTGGGCAGCCCTGCAGGACGTGGTGTGGAGAACAGGCTGCCCGGGGCTGGCCCTGTGTCTCTGCCTCCCTGACCACAGCTCGAGCAGCTGCCTGGGATCACAGGGGTGGCCACAGGTGTGACCTCCGTCCCTCAGGGCATGGCTGTAGGGCAAGGGGGCCTCTGGCTGCCCTGGGCAGCTGGCCATTTACTGGTCACGACACAAGACCACTTCTCAAAGGAAATCACCATGTGCCCCGAGGGCAAGAACCCACCTGGGTTTAGGACCCATTCTCCACATGCTGGGGGCCGGGGGCAGCAGACGCTGCCTCATTTCAGGTGCACACGAAGAGCAGACACACACCAGGAGCAAACGCACACTAGGAGCAGGCGCACACCAGCGGCAGATACACACCAGGAACAAGTGCACACCAGGGATAGGCGCACACCAGGAGCAGGCGCACACCAGGGGAAGATACACACCAGGGATAGGCGCACACCAGGGACAGGTGCACACCAGGGATAGGCGCACACCAGGAGCAGGCGCACACCAGGGGCAGATACACACCATGAACAGGTGCACACCAGGGACAGGCACACACCAGGAGCAGGTGCACACCAGGAACAGGTGCACACCAGGGACAGGTGCACACCAGGGACAGGCACACACCAGGAGCAGGTGCACACCAGGGATAGGGACACACCAGGAGCAGGCGCACACCAGGAGCAGGTGCACACCAGGAGCAGGTGCCCACCAGGGACAGGCACACACCAGGAGCAGGCGCACACCAGAAACAGATACACACCAGGAGCAGGCACACACCAGGAGCAGATACACACCAGGAGCAGGCGCACACCAGGAGCAGGTGCACACCAGGAGCAGATACACACCAGGAACAGGTGCACACCAGGGATAGGGGCACACCAGGAGCAGGTGCACACCAGGGACAGGCACACACCAGGAGCAGGTGCACACCAGGGACAGGCACACACCAGGAACAGGTGCCCACCAGGGACAGGCACACACCAGGAGCAGGTGCACACCAGGAACAGGCGCACACCAGAAACAGATACACACCAGGGACAGGCACACACCAGGAGCAGGCGCACACGAGGGACAGGCACACACCGGGAGCAGGCACACACCAGGATCAGGCACACACCAGGGACAGGCACACACCAGGGACAGGCACACACCAGGGACAGGTGCCCACCAGGCACAGGCGCACACCAGGAACAGGCGCACACCAGGGACAGGCACACACCAGGAGCAGGTACCCACCAGGGACAGGCACACACCAGGAGCAGGTGCCCACCAGGGACAGGCACACACCAGGAGCAGGCACACACCACAGCAGCAATGGCTCCCATGCCTCCCTCGGATCAACCAGGTCCACTGAGCCCAGTTGGGATCAGCCCTCCAGGGGCCAGCGGCTTCCTGCGACTGACCCGAAGGCCACAGACGGCATTCGCAGCTGGCGGTCTGGCCACACCACCATGGGGAGTCCGTGTTGGGCCCCTGGGGTCCAGGAACAGTGAGATGGCACAGCGAGGAGGCACCACTGACCACTTCCCACACCTGGGCAGGCACAGGGCAGCAGCTGGCCAGCAGGTCTGAGATGTGCAGGTGGCCTGGGCACGGCCACCTGGGCGTGAGGTGCTGGGGATCCTGCGTGGGCTCCGGCCCCCTGCCGAGTTCTGCTGGGTTGAGGAGTGCAGGAGCTGCACCTGCCGCTGCCGGCCAGGCTGGGCCGTGTGGGAGGCAGGCAGGCTCCATGGGCGGGCTTGTGTCTCCCTGTGTCCCGTCCTCGTGGGCCAGTGGACATGCTGGGGCCTGCTTCTCCCCACAGCCACAGCAGAGGTGCCGGGGGCCGAGGGCAGGACCCCCACACCTCGCCCAGAGCCTGATTCCTGTTCTCTGCCCGCGTTCCGTGTGCTGAGCCCCGCCCAGGTCCAGGACACCCTCCTCCTCCTCCTGACAGCTGAGCCGTCTCCCGATCCTGGCACAGGGCCTGGACGCAGGAGGGGGAAGGCCTGGGCCAACTGCACCACCTGCCACTCCAGCTGAGGACCTGGACGTCATCCTGGGGGTGACGAGGGCCAGTGACCGAGCAGGGGCTACAGGGGGCGGCTGGGGGTGCTGCAGGCTGGGGAGCCCACAGGAGGCGGCTGACAAAGGAGGGAGGCAAGGGGTGGGGTGGCAGGGAGGGGGCAGGGACGACAGAACCTCCAGACGTGGACACGGCCGGGGACGGCAGGTGGCGTGGGGTGAGGCCAGGTGACCAGCCTGTGACGCGGGGCCTGAGACAGCACGGAAGGCAGAGCGGGTGGGAGGGAGCGGCACCGTCCTGCCTCCAGCAGCACAGCCGTGCCGGAGCCCCTGTTGTGCGGTGGGCATCACGTGTGCTGTGCGTCACGTGTGCTGTGTCGCATGTGTCATGTGTCATTGTGTTGTGCGGACCGGGTGCTGTGTGTGTGTCTGTGAATGAGCCTGAGCGTGTGCTGTTTGCTCGCGCGTTGTCTGTTTATCGGCACGTGTAGTTTATCTGCATGATGCCTGTTTACCGCCGTTGGCATCGTCTGTGCCTGTGTGTGTCTGCGGGAGAGATCCCTGGGCGTGTCTGTGGTCCGTGCGTCCTGGCCGAGCTCCCACCCCTCACGGGTTCTCCAGGGACACCGAGCAGATGGGAGGTGGACCTGGGTGGGAAGAGGACTTATTGGGGAATGGGCTCCCGTGGTTCTGGGCTGAGAAGCCCGGAGCAGCTGTGTGTGGGCCGGAGGCTCTGGG